>NC_063258.1:18476216-18595784 GCF_019578655.1 Ricinus communis
CTTATATTGATAAATATATCACTTTTCCGGGGTTATTTTGTTATATTGATAAATATACCCTTTTTACGGAGCTGTTTCACATATTATAAAATTAACACATTCAAGGCGTTCTTTTCTCATATTAAAAAATGTAACCATTTTACGGGGTTATTTTCTCATATTAAAAAATTAACCCCTTCTGCGAGGCTGTTTTTTCAGACTTGCAATTACACTACTTTTTCAAGAGTTGTTTTCTCATAACAGATATACCCTTTTTACTCGGTTGTTTTCTGATATTATAAAATTAACCCATTTAAGGGGTTCTTTTCTCATACTAACAAATCTATAAAAATTACAGGGTTATTTTCTCCAATTGATAAATATATCCGTATTACGGTGTTGTTTTCTCATATTAAAAAATTTACCCTTCTACGAGATTGATTTCTCAGACTCACAATTACACTACTTTTACGAGGTTATTTTTCAGATTCATAAATATACACGTTTTACGGCATTTTCTTATATTGATAAATATACCACTTTTTCGGTGTTGTTTTCTTATATGAAATTATTAGCACTATTATGAGGTTGTTTTCTCAAATTCATAAATATACACATTTTACGAGGTTATTTTCTTATATCGATAAATATACCCCTTTTACGAGATTATTTTCTCATATTATAAAATTAACCTATTTAAGGGGTTGTTTCCTCATACTCACAAAGACACCACTTCTGCGAGGCTATTTTCTCAGACTCACAATTACACAACTTTTACGGGGTTGCTTTCTGAGATTCATAAATATACACGTTTTATGGGATTATTTTCTTATGTTGATAAATATACCACTTTCACGGAGTTTTTTTTTTATATTGACAAATATACTTCTTTTACGAGGTTGTTTTCTCATATTATAAAATTAACCCATTTAAGGGGTTGTTTTCTCATACTCATAAATATACTAAAATTATGGGGTTATTTTTTCTGATTAATAAATATCCCTGTATTACGGGGTTGTTTTCTCATATTAAAAAATTTATCCTTTTTACGAGGTTATTTTTTCAAACTTGCAATTACACTATTTTTACGGGGTTATTTTTTCATATTATAAAATTAATCCATTTAAGCGGTTGTTTTCTCATACTCACAAATATATCAAAATTTCGTGGTTATTTTCTCCGATTGATAAATATCCCCGTATTACAGGGTTGTTTTCTAAAATTTATAAATATACCCCTCTTACGGTATTGTTTTATCTTTAAAAAGTTTACCCCTTCTAGGAGGCTGTTTTCTCAGACTCGCAATTACACTACTTTTACGGGGTTGTTTTCTTACATTCATAAATATACACGCTTTACGAGATTATTTTCTTATATTGACAAACATACCACTTTTAAAGGGTTGATTTCTCATACTCATAAATATACCAAAATTACGGGATTATTTTCTTCGATTGATAAATGTCTCCGTATTACAGGATTGTTTTTTCATAATCAGAAATACACATATTTTAAGGGGTTATTTTGTTATGTTGACAAATAAACCCCTTTTATAGGGTTGTTTTCTCATATTATAAAATTAATACATTTAAGGGGTTGTTTGCTCATACTTACAAATATACGTTATTTTCTCCGATTGATAAATATCCCTGTATTACGGGATTGTTGTCTCATATTAAAAACTTTATCCCTTCTACGAGGCTATTTTCTCAGGCTCGCAATTATACTACTTTTACGGGGTTGTTTTCTCATATTCATAAATATACACATTTTATGGGATTAGTTTCTTATATTAATAAATATACCACTTTTACGGGGTTATTTTCTTAAATTGACAAATATGCCACTTTTACGGAGTTGTTTTCTCATATTATAAAATTAACTCATTTAAGAGGTTTCTTATACTCACAAATATACTAAAATTATGGGGTTATTTTGTCCGATTGATAAATATTCCCGTATTACGGGGTTGTTTTCCCATATTAAAAGTTTTATCCCTTCTACGAGGATGTTTTTCTAGACTCGCAATTACACTACTTTTATGCGGTTATTTTCTCATATTCATAAATATATACGTTTTACAGGTTATTTTCTTACATTGTTAAATATACCACTTTTATGGAGTTGTTTTCTCATATTAAATTATTACCACTACTATGAGGTTGTTTATTAAAATTTTAAAATATACACGTTTTACAGAATTATTTTCTTATATCGATAAATATACTCCTTTTACGGGGTTATTTTCTCAAATTATAAGATTAACCTATTTAAGGGGTTATTTTCTCATACTCACAAATACACCAAAATTACGGGATTATTTTCTCTGATTGCTAAATATTCTCGCTTTACGGGGCTGTTTTCTCATATTAAAAAATTTACCCTTTCTATGAGGCTGTTTTCTCAGATTCGCAATTACACTACTCTTATGGGGTTGTTTTTTCAGATTCATAAATATACACGTTTTATGGGGTTATTTTCTTATATTGATAAATATACCACTTTTATGGGGTCGTTTTCTCATATGAAATTATTAGCACTATTATGGGGTTGTTTTCCCAAATTCATAAATATACACATTTTACAGAGTTATTCTTTTATATCGATAAATATACCCCTTTTATGAGATTGTTTTCTTATATTATAAAATTAACCTATTTAAGGGGTTGTTTCCTGATACTCACAAATATACCACAATTACGGGGTTATTTACTCAGATTCATAAATATACACGTATTACGGGATTGGTTTCTCATATTAAAAAATTTACCCCTTTTACGAGGTTGTTTTCTCAGACTTGCTATTACACTACTTTTACGGGATTGTTTTCTCATATTCATATATATATAAGTTTTACGAGATTATTTTCCTATATTGATAAATATACCACTTTTACGGGGTTATTTTTCTATATTGATAAGTATACCACTTTTATGAGGTTGTTTTATCATATTATAAAACTAATCCATTTAAGGGGTTGTTTTCTCATACTCACAAATATATAAAAAATATGGGGTTATTTTTACCGATTGATAAACATCCCCGTATTACGGGGTAGTTTTCTCATATTAAAGAATTTACCCCTTTACGAGGTTGTTTTCTCAAATTCGCAATTACACTATTTTTACGGGGTTGTTTTCTCATATTCATAAATATACACGTTTTACGGGGTTATTTTCTTATGTTGATAAATATACCACTTTTACGTGGTTATTTTCTTATATTGACAAATATACCACTTTTACGGGGTTATTTTCTCATATTATAAAATTAACCCATTTAAGGAATTATTTTTTCATACTCATAAATATACCAAAATTACGGGGTTATTTTTTCCAATTAATAAATATCCTTGAATTACGGGGTTGTTTTCTCATATTAAAAAATTTACCCCTACTACGAGTCTGTTTTCTCATGCTTGCAATTACACTACTTTTACGGGGTTGTTTTCTCATATTCATAAATATACAAGTTTTATGGGATTATTTTATTATATTAATAAATATACCACTTTTTCGGGGTTATTTTCTTGTATTGACAAATATATCCCTTTCACGGAGTTGTTTTCTCATATTATAAAATTAACTCATTTAAGGGGTTGTTTTCTCATATTAAAAGTTTTATCCCTTCTACGAGGCTGTTTTTTCATACTCGTAATTACACTACATTTACACGGTTATTTTCTCATATTCATAAATATACACGTTACATGGTTATTTTGTTATATTGATAAATATACCACTATTACGGGGTCATTTTCTCATATTAAATTATTAGCACTACTATGGAGTTATTTTCTCAAATTCATAAATATACATGTTTTACGGGGTTATTTTCTTATATCGATAAATATACCCCTTTTACAGGTTTATTTTCTCCGATTGATAAATATCCCCGTATTACGGCGTTGTTTTCGCATATAAAATTATTAGCACTACTCTAGGATTGTTATCTTATATTATAAAATTAAACCATGTAAGGGGTTGTTTTCTCATATTAAAAAATTTACCCCTTCTACGAGGATGTTTTCTCACACTCGCAATTACACTACTTTTACGAGGTTCTTTTTTCATATTCATAAATATACACGTTTTACAGGATTATTTTCTTATATTGATAAATATACCACTTTCATGGGGTTATTTTCTTATATTGACATATATACCCCTTTTACGGGGTTATTTTCACATATAATAAAATTAAACCATTTAAGGGGTTGTTTTCTCATACTCATAAATATACCAAAATTACGGGGTTATTTTCATATATTAATAAATATCCCCGTATTGCAGGGTTGTTTTCTAATATTAGAAAATTTACCGCTTCTACGAGGTGTTTTCACAAATTAAAACATTTATCCCTTCTGCAAGGTTGTTTTCTCAGACTCGCAATTACACTACTTTTACAAGGTTGTTTTCTCATATTCATAAATATACACATTTTACGAGATTATTTCCTTATGTTGATAAATAACCACTTTTACAGGGTTATTTTCTTATATGGATAAATATACCTTTTTTACGGGGTTGTTTTCTCATATTATAAATTTAACCAATTTAAGAGGTTGTGTTCTCATATTCACAAATATACCAAAATTACAGAATTATTTCCTCTAATTGATAAATATCCCGTATTACGGGGTTATTTTCTCATACTAAAAAATATACCAAAATTACGGGGTTATTTTCTCTGATTGATAAACGTCCTCGTATTATGGCGTTATTTTCCTATATTGACAAATATACCCCTTTTATGGGATTATTTTAACATATTATAAAATTAGCCAATTTAAGGGTTTGTTTACTCATGCTCACAAATATATAAAAATTGTGGGGTTATTTCCTCCGATTGATAAATTTCCTCGTATAACGGGGTTGTTTTCTCATACTCACAAATATACTAAAATTACGGGGTTATTTTCTCCGATTGATAAATATCCCCGTATTACGAGGTTGTTTTCTAATATTTATAAATATACCCCTCTTACGGAGTTGTTTTCTCATATTAAAAAATTTATCCCTTCTACGAGGTTGTTTTCTCAGACTCGCAATTGCACTACTTTTACGGGTTGTTTTCTTATATTCATAAATATACATGTTTTACGGGATTATTTTCTTATATTGATAAATTCACCACTTTTACGGGGTTATTTTCTTATATTATATACCCCTTTTAAGGAGTTGTCTTCTCATATTATAAAATTAACTCATTTAAGGGGTTGTTTTCTCATACTCACAAATATAATAAAATTACGGGTTGATTTTCTCCGATTGATAAATATCCCCGTATTATGGTGTTGTTTCCTCATATTAAAAGTTTTATCCCTTCTACGAGGTTGTTTTCTAAGACTCACAATTACACTACTTTTACGCGGTTATTTTCTCATATTCATAAATATACACGTTTTACGGTGTTATTCTCTTATAAATATACAAATTTTATGGATTCGTTTTCTCATATTAAATTATTACCACTATTATGGGGTTATGTTTTCAAATTCGTAAATATACACATTTTATGTGGTTATTTTCTTATATCGAAAAATATACCCATTTTACGGGGTTGCTTTCTCATATTATAAAATTAACCCATTTAAGGGGTGGTTTTCTCATACTCACATATATACCAAAATCACGCGGTTATTTTCTCCGATTGATAAATATCCACGTATCATGGGGTTATTTTCTCATATTTAAAAATTTACCCCTTCTATGAGGCTGTTTTCTCAGACCCGCAATTACAGTACTTTTACGCGGTTATTTTCTTATATTCATAAATATACATATTTTACCGGGTTATTTTGTTATATTGAAAAATATACCATTTTTACGTGGTTGTTTTGAATATTAAATTAGCACTACTATGAGGTTGTTTTCTAAAATTCATAAGTATACACGTTTTACTGGGTTATTATCTTATATCGACTAAAATACCCCTTTTACGGGGTTATTTTCTCATATTATTAAATTAACCATTTAAGGGGTTATTTTCTCATACTCACAAATATATAAAAATTGTGGGGTTATTTCCTCATATTTGTAAATATCCTCGTATTACGGGGTTGTTTTCATATATTAAAAAATTTACCCCTTCTACGAGGCTGTTTTCTCATATAAAAAGATTTACCGGTTCTACGAGGCTGTTTTCTTAGACTAGCAATTACACTACTTTTACGGGGTTGTTTTCTTAAATTTATAAATATACAGGTTTTACGGAATTATTTTCTTATATTGATAAATATACCACCTTTATAGGGTCATCTTCCCATACAAAATTATTAGCATTATTATGGTGTTGTTTTCTTAAATTCATAAATATACATGTTTTACGAGATTATTTTCTTATATTAACAAATATAACCCTTTTACGGGGTTGTTTTCTTATATTATAAAATTAATCCATTTAAGGGGTTATTTTCTCACACTCACAAATATACCAAAATTACGGAGTTATTTTCTTCGATTAATAAACATCGATGTATTATGAGGTTGTTTTTTCAGATTCATAAATATACACATTTTAAGAGGTTATTTTTTTATATTGAGAAATATTCCACTTTTACGGGGTCGTTTTCTCTTATAAAATTATTAGCACTATTCTAGGGTTGTTTTTCTCAAATTTATAAATATACACATTTTACGGAGTTATTTTCTTATATGGACAAATATACCCCTTTTAAGGGGTTGTTTTCTCATATTATAAAATTAACCCATTTAAGGGGTTGTTTTCTCATACTCACAAATATACCACAAGTACGAGGTTATTTCCTCAGATTCATAAATATCCCCGTATTACGGGGTTATTTTCACATATTAAAAGATTTACTCTTGTACGAGGTTGTTTTCTCAGAAACGTAATTGGACTATTTGTACAGGTTTTTTTTCTCATATTCATAAATATACACGTTTTACGGAGTTATTTTCTTATATTGATAAATGTACCACTTTTACGGGGTCATTTTCTATATTAAAATTATTAGGAATATTAGGGTGTTGCTTTCTTAAATTCATAAATATATACGTTTTATAGGGTTATTTTCTTATATGGACAAATATACCTCTTTTACGGGGTTATTTTCTCATATTATAAAATTAACCCATTTAAGGGATTGTTTTCTCATACTCACAAATATACCAAAATTACGGGGTTATTTTCTCCTATTGGTAAATATTCCGTGAGTTTTTCTCATATTAAAAGTTTATCCCTTCTCACAGTTGTTTTCAAACTCGCTGTTACACCACTTTTTACGGTTATTTTTTACGTATTCCTTAAATATACCGTTTCTGGAGTTATTTTCTAATATTTATAAATATACCCCTCTTATGGAGTTGTTTTCTCATATTAAAAAATTTACCCCTTCTACGAGGCTTTTTATTAGACTCGCAATTACACTTCTTTTACGATGTTGTTTTCTCATATTCATAAATATACAGGTTTTATGAGGTTATTTTCTTATGTTGAGAAATATTCCACTTTTACGGGGTTGTTTTCTCATATAAAATTATTAGCACTATTATGAGGTTGTTTTTTCAAATTTATAAAAATACATGTTTTACGAGATTATTTTCTTATAAGGAAAAATATACTCCTTTTACGGGGTTATTCTCTTATATTATAAAATCAACCCATTTAAGGGGTTGTTTTATCATACTCACAAATATGCCAAAATTACAGTGTTATTTTCTCCGATTGATAAATATCCCCGTATTACGGGATTGTTTTCTCAAATGAAAAAATTTACCCCTTCTATGAGGATGTTTTCTCACACTTGCAATTACACTACTTTTACGGGGTTGTTTTCTGATATTCATAAATATACACGTTTTACAGGATTATTTTCTTATATTGATAATATACCACTTTTACGGGTTCGTTTCTCATATTAAATTATTAGCACTATTATTGGGTTATTTTCTCAAATTTATAAATAAACACGTTTTATGGGGTTATTTTCTTATATTGACAAATATACCACTTTTACGGGGATGTTTTCTCATATTATGAAATTAACCCTTTTGAGGGGTTTTATTTCTCATACTCACAAATATACCAAGATTACAGGGTTATTTTTCTCCGATTGATAAATATCCCCGTTTTACGGGTTTTTTTTTTAATATTTATAAATATTCCCCTCTTACGGGATTGTTTTCTCTTATTAATAAATTTACCCTTACTACGAGGTTGTTCTCTTAGACTCATAATTACACTACTTCTACAAGGTTATTTTCTCAAATTCATAAATAAACACGTTTTACAGGGTTATTTTCTTATATTGATAAATATACTACTTTTACAGGGTCATTTTCTCATATTAAATAATTAGCACTATTATGGGGTTGTTCTCTCAAATTCATAAATATACACGTTTTATGAGATTATTTTCTTATATTGAAAAATTTACCCCTTTTACAGGGTTGTTTTCTCATATTATAAAATTAACCCATTTAAGTGGTTGTTTTCTTATACTCACAAATATACCATAATTATGGGGTTATTTTCTATGCTTGATAAATAATCCCGTATTACGGGATTGTTCTCTAATATTTATAAATATATATCTCTTATGGAGTTATTTTCCCACATTAAAAAATTTACCCCTTCTACGAGGCTATTCTCTAAGACTCGTAATTACACTACTTTTACGGGGTTGTTTTCTGACATTCATGAATATACACGTTGAGTTATTTTCTTATATTGATAAAATGTACTAGTTTTACGGGGTCGTTTTCTCATACTATATTATTAGCACTATTATGGGGTTATTTTCTCAAATTCATTAATATACATGTTTTACGGGGTTCTTTTCTTAAAGTGATAAACATACCCCTTTTACGGGGTTGTTTTCTCATATTATAAAATTAATCCATTTATGAGTTGTTTTCTCATACTCACTAATATACCACAATTACGAGGTTATTTCATCAGATTCATAAACATCAAGTATTCACGGTTTGTTTTTCAATATTATAAATAACCCTCTTTCCAAGTTATTTTCTAATATTAAAAAATTTACCCCTTCTACGACGTTGTTTTCTTGGACTCAAAATTACACTACTTTTACGAGGTTGTTTTCTCGGATTCATAAATATACACGTGTTACGAGGTTATTTTCTTATATTGATAAACATACCACTTTTATGGGATTGTTTTCTCATATTAAATTATTAGCACTACTATGGAGTTGTTTTCTCTAATTCATAAATATACATGTTTTACAGGATTATTTTCTTATATCGAAAAATATACCCATTTTATGGGGTTGTGTTCTCATATTATGAAATTAACCCATTTAAGCTGTTTTCTCATACTCACAAATATACTACAATTACGGGGTTATTTTCTCCGATTGAAAAATATCCCCGTAGTACTGGGTTATTTTCTAATATTTATAAATATACCCTTCTTACAAGGTTGTTTTCTCATATTAAAAGATTTACCCTACTACCAGGCTGTTTTCTTAGACTCGCAATTACACTACTTTTATGGAGTTGTTTTCTCAGATTCATAAATATATAAGTTTTACGAGGTTATTTTCTTATATTGATAAATATACTATTTTTACAGTGTCATTTTTTCATATTAAATTATTAGCACTATTATGGAGTTATTTTTTCAAATTCATAAATATACACGTTTTACGAAGTTTTTTTCTTACATTGACAAACATACCCCTTTTACGGGGTTGTCTTCTCATATTATAAAATTAATCCATTTGAGGGATTATTCTCTCATACTCGCAAATATACCACAATTACGAGGTTATTTCATCAGATTCATAAATATCACCGTATTACAGGACTGTTTTCTAATATTAATAAATATACCCCTCTTACAGGGTTGTTTTCTCATATTAAAAAATTTACTTCTTCTACGAGGTTGTTTTCTGAGACTCTCAATTACACTACTTTTACGGGGTTGTTTTTTTAGATTGATAAATATACATGTTTTGTGAGGTTATTTTCTTATATTGACAAATATATCCCTTTCATAGGGTTGTTTTCTCATATTATAAAATTAACCCATTTAAGGGGTTGTTTTCTCACACTCGCAAATATACCATTATTGTAAGGTTATTTTCTCTGATTGATAAATATCCTCATGTTACGGGGTTGTTTTCTAGTATTTATAAATATACCCCTCTTACGGGGTTGTTTTCTCATATTAAAAAATTTACCCTTTCTACGATGCTGTTTTTTTTTTGGACTCGCAATTACACTACTTTTATCGGGTGGGTTTGTCAGATTCATAAATATACATATTTTACGTGGTTATTTTCTTATATTATAAAATTAACCCATTCAAGGTATTATTTTCTCATACTCACAAATATACCACAATTACAGCGTTATTTTATTTGATTGATAAATATCCCCGTCTTACGGGGTTATTAATGTGTGCTACTTGTGTTAGCTACAATCTAAGGCAGTGTACCTATCGATGCAGTCTAGCACTAATGGCGAGTATCAAGGTCGTATTCCTCGGGAAAGTGAAAGCCCAAAGTTACTCCTTTGTTCTTGGTTATATTAACCTAAAATGAGGGATGAATAATTTCTAAACCAACTAATAGCTACAAGCTAAGTTCTAAGGGAGATGCAGGAGTAAGTGATAACTAAAATAACCAAGACAAGAAAGCAAACCCAAAGAGAACCTAAACTAGTTAGCAATCAAACAAAAGATAAAGGATTGGTGAGTCTAATTATGGTACCCGTGGACGAATTCTTAACCGAATTCGGTTTCTTTCTCAAGATAACCGAATTCCTAAACCTAATAACCTAAAGTTGGAATCTCTTCCTAACGATTGATTCTTAAATTAGCATTAAGCTTTAATCCGCCTCTATTAAGCTTTGTTAATTCTTAATCCGGCTAGTTAATTATCTTTATCTTTAAGTGATTATTAACCAGTTCTTGCTATTCAAAATTCCAATTGCCAAATGGACTTCTCAATTACATAAAGCAATCTAAACACCAAAATTCACAACGTCTCATGAACAATGCATTATCTTATTAATACTGAAAGCAAGAAGAATATAAAACTAACTCAAACAATCCAACAATATAACATTAAGCCAACATAGTAAAGAAATCCCAATGGATTTAATCAATCTAGCTAATCATGTTCATTATCAAAATACACAAGAATTCAATTACAACAATGAGTAAAGGTAGAGAGAAAACCCGATTACACCCTTGGATGAGAGTAAACAGCCCCAATTCCTCTTGCTCAAATTGAATTGATTCTTGTTCCTCTTGCTCAATTTGAAAACCAATCAACGAACCTCGCCCAATCTTCAATCTTTGAAGGGAATCCGATTGAAACCTTGATCCAAGTCTCCTTTTCCCTTGGTTTCAGCTCAGAAAACCCTTAGGGAGAGAAAAGTTAGGGTTTGGGATATACTCCCCCGCTCTCCTCTTTTTTCTTTCCTCTCTTCGTTCTTTTAATTAATTCTCATTGTCGCCTCTAACACGGCCGTATTGGGAACACAGTTTGGTGTTCCTGGCCGTGCTACTCTTTGTGATCGTGCTCCCTAAGAACTTATTTTTCTTTGATGTTTGATGACACCCAATAGGGCCATGTTGGTTCCCGTGTTAGGAACACGACCAGTGTTGAAACCAACACGGCCATGTTCAGCCTCCTCATGCTCCTACTTAGCTTGTTTCGACAGCTTCGGCGTCCAATTATGCTCAAATTCTTCCCTTTATCATCCTTTGACTTCTTTTGGACCTAATGCACACAAACATACGCATAGGGTGAGTGTTGGGACCAATTCACATCCAAATGTCCATAAAATCAATCTTAAAAACCCCATTTAGATGTGTGTATTTTACGCACATCAGTTGTTTTCTCATATTAAAAAATTTAGTCCTTCTACGATGCTGTTTTCTCAATTACATTGCTTTTACGGGGTTATTTTCTCCGATTCATAAATATACATATTTTACGAGATTATTTTCTTATATTGATAAATATACTACTTTTACGGGGTTGTTTTCTCATATTACATTATTAGCACTATTATGTGGTTGTTTTCTTAAATTCAAAAATAAACACGGTTTACTAAGTTATTTTCTTATATTGACAAATATACCCCTTTTACGGGGTTGTTTTCTCATATTACAAGATTAACCCTTTTGAGTAATTTTTTTCTCATACTTAAAAATATACCAAGATTATGGGGTTATTTTCTCCGATTGATAAATATTCCCATATTACGGGGTTATTTTTTAATATTTATAAATATACCCCTCTTACAGGATTGTTTTCTCATATTAATAAATTTAGCCCTACTACGAGGTCGTTCTCTTAGGCACACAATTACACTACTTTTATGGGGTTGTTTTCTCAGATTCATAATAAATACGTTTTACGGGGTTATTTTCTTATATTGACAAATATACCACTTTTATAGGGTCGTTTTCTCATATTAAATAATCAGCACTATTATGAGGTTGTTTTCTCAAATTCATAAATGTACATGTTTTACGGGATTATTTTCTTATATTGACAAATATACAACTTTTACGGGATTGTTTTCTCATAAATTAACCCATTTAAGGGGTTGTTTTCTCATACTCACAAAAATACCAAAATTACGAGGTTATTTTCTCCAATTGATAAATATCCATGTACTACGGAGTTGTTTGCTAATATTTATAAATATACCCCTCTTACGGGGTTATTGTCTCATATTAAAAAATTTACTCCTTCTATGATGTTGTTTTCTTAGACTCCCAACTACACTACTTTTACGGGGTTATTTTCTCAGATTCATAAATATACACATTTTATGGGGTTATTTTCTTATATTGATAAATCTACCACTTTTACAGGGTCGTTTTCTCATATTAAATTATTAGCACTATTATGTGTTTGTCTTCTCAACTTCATAAATATACACATTTTACAGGATTATTTTCTTATATTTACAAATATTCCCATTTTACGGGGTTGTTTTCTCATACTAAAAAATATACCATAATTACAGGGTTATTTTCTCCGATTGATAAATATCCCCGTATTACGGGGTTATTTTCTAATATTTATAAATATACCCCTCTTACGGGGTTATTTTCTATTATTAAAAAATTCACCCCTTCTACGACGCTGTTTTCTTGGACTCGCAATTATACTACTTTTATGGGGTTGTTTTCTCAGATTCATAAATGTACACGTTTTAAGGGGTTATTTTCTTATATCGATAAATATACCACTTTCACAAAGTCATTTTCTCATATCAAATTATTAGCACTATTATGGTGTTGTTTTGTCTAATTCATAGAAATACACGTTTTACGGATTTATTTTCTTATATTGACAAATTCACTCCTTTTACGGGGTTGTTTTCTCATATTATAAAATTAACCCAATTAAGGGGTTGTTTTCTCATAATCACAAATATACCATAATTACACGGTTATTTTCTCATATTCATAAATATCACGAATTATGGGGTTATTTTCTAATATTTATAAATATACTCCTCTTACGGGGTTGTTTCTCATATTAGAAAATTTACCCCTTCTATGATGTTGTTTTCTTCGACTCGCAATTATAATATTTTTACGGGGTTATTTTCTTGGATTCATAAATATACATGTTCTACGGGGTTGTTTTCTAAGATTCATAAATATATATGTTTTACGGAGTTATTTACTCCAATTGATAAATATCCCCATGTTACGGGGTTGTTTTCTAATATTTATAAATACACCCCTCTTATGGAATTTTTTTCTCATATTAAAAAATTTACCCCTTCTACGATGTTGTTTCCGTAGACTCGCAATTACACTACTTTTACTGGGTGGTTTTCTCAGATTTATAAATATACATATTTTACGGGGTTATTCTCTTAAATAGATAACTATACCCCTTTTACAGAGTTGTTTTCTCATATTATAAAATTCACCCATTCAAGGCTTTGTTTTCTCATACTCACAAATATACCACAATTATAGGGTTATTTTGTCCGAAAAATATCCCCGTATTATGGGGTTATTTTCTAATATTTATAAATATACCCCTCATGTGGGGTTGTTTTCTCATATTAAACAATTTACCCTTTCTACGACGTTGTTTTCTTAGACTCACAATTACATTACTTTTACAGGGTTGTTTTCTCCGATTTATAAATATATATATTTTACGGAATTATATTCTTATATTGATAAATATAGCACTTTTACTGGGTCGTTATCTCATATTAAATTATTAGCACTATTATGAGGTTGTCATCTAATATTTATAAATATACCCCTCTTACGGGGTTATTTTCTCACACTAAAAAATTTACCCCTTCTACGAGACTATTTTCTAAGACTCGCAATTATACTATTTTTACGGGGTTGTTTTATCATATTCATAAATATACACGTTTTACGGAGTTATTTTCTTATATTGATAAATATATCGCTTTTACGGGATCATTTTCTCATATTAAATTATTAGCACTATTATGGGGTTGTTTTCTCAAATTCATTAATAAACACGTTTTATTGGAGTTATTTTTTTTATATTAACAAATATACCCGTTTTGCGGGATTTTTTTATCATATTATAAAATTAACCCATTTAAGAGGTTGTTTTCTCATACTCACAAATATACCATAATTACGGGGTTATTTCATCAGATTCATAAATATCACCGAATTATGGGGCTGTTTTCTAATATTTATAAATATACCTCTCTTCCGGGGTTGTTTTCCTAGATTCATAAATATACATATTTTACGGGGTTATTTTCTTATATTGATAAATATACACCTTTTATGGGGTTGTTTTCTCATATTATAAAATTAACCCATTTCAGGGGTTGTTTTCTCATACTCACAAATATACCACAATTACCGAGTTATTTTCTCCGATTGATAAATATTCCTATATTACGGGGTTATTTTTTAATATTTATAAATATGTTCCTCTTACGGAGTTATTTTTTCTGATTTATAAATATATATGTTTTAGGTTATTAATCTTATATTGATAAATATACCACTTTATGGGGTCGTTTTCTCATATTAAATTATTAGCACTATTATGGGGTTCTTTTCTCAAATTTATAAATAAACACGTTTTATGGGGTTATTTTCTTATATTAACAAATATACCCCTTTTACAGGGTTGTTTTCTCATATTACAAAATTAATCTGTTTGAGGGGTTTTTTTCTCATACTCACAAATATACCAAGATTACTGGGTTATTTTCTCCAATTGATAAATATCCCTATATTATGGGGTTGTTTTTTAATATTTGTAAATATACCCATCTTACGGCATTGTTTTCTCATATTAATAAATTTACTACGAGGCTGTTCTCTTAGACTCGCAATTACACTACTTTTACGGGGTTGTTTTCTCATATTCATAAATAAACACGTTTTATGGGGTTATTTTCTTATATTTATAAATATACTACTTTTACAGGGTCTTTTTCTCATATTAAATTATTAGCACTATTATGGAGTTGTTTTCTCAAATTCATAAATGTGCACGTTTTACGGGATTATTTCTTATATTGACAAATATACCCCTTTTACGGGAGTGTTTTCTCATATTATAAAATTAACATATTTAAGGGGTTGTTTTCTCATACTCACACATATACCACAATGGCGGGGTTATTTCATCATATAATCATAAATATCTCCGACTTACGGGATTGTTTCTAATATTTATAAATATACAACTCTTTCGGGGTTGTTTATCTAGATTCATAATTATACATGTTTTACGGGATTATTTGCTTTTATTGACAGATATACCTCTTTTACAGGGTTATTTTCTCATATTATAAAATTAACCCTTTTGAGGGGTTTTTTTCTCATACTCACAGATATACACTAGAAGATATTTTTGTATTATTTTTTACATAATTCTTGATACAGTTTCTTATTTTTTGATCTTCTTGTAGACCCTGAGAGTAATTTTTTGGTTGAGCAAACCAATTGATAAATATCCCCATACTATGGGATTGTTTTTTAATATTTATAAATTTACTCCTTTTACGGGGTTGTTTTCTCATACTAATAAGTTTACCCATACTACGAGGCTGTTCTCTTAGACTCACAATTACACTACTTTTACGGGGTTGTTTTCTCAAATTCATAAATACACACGCTTATGGGGTTATTTTCTTATATCGATAAATATACCACTATTACAGAGTCGCTTTCTCATATTAAATTATTAGCACTATTATGGGGTTGTTTTCTCAAATTTATAAATATACACGTTTTACGGGATTATTTTCTTATATTGACAAATATCCCTTTTACGGATTGTTTTCTCATATTCTAAAATTAACTCATTTAGTGGGTTGTTTTCTCATACTCACAAATATACTAAAATTATGCGGTATTTTCTCTGACTGATAGATAACCCCTTATTAGGGGGTTGTTTTCTAATATTTATAAATATACCCTCTTACGGGATTATTTCTCACATTAAAAAATTTACCCCTTCTACGAGGCTATTTTCTGAGACTCGTAATTACACTATTATCACAGGATTGTTTTCTTATATTCATAAATATACACGTTTTACAAAGTTATTTTCTCATATTGATAAATATACCACTTTTACAGGGTCATTTTTTCATATTATATTATTAGCACTATTATGGGGTTGTTTTCTCAAATTCATTAATCTACAAGTTTTACGGGGTTCTTTTCTTATATTGATAAATATATTTCTTTCACGGGGTATTTTTCTCATATTATAAAATTAACCCATTTAAGGGGTTGTTTTCTTATACTCACAAATATACCACAATTACCGGGTTATTTCATCAAATTCATGCATATCACCGTATTACGGTGCTGTTTTCTGATATTTATATATATAGTCCTCTTACGGGGTTGTTTTCTCATATTAAAAAATTTACTTCTTCTACCAGGCTGTTTTCTGAGACTCGTAATTACACTAATTTTACGGGATTGTTTTCTTAGATTCATAAATATAAATATTTTACGGGGTTAATTTATTATATTGAATAATATACCCCTTTTATGGGGTTGTTTTCTCATATTATAAAATTAACCCATTTAAGGGATTATTTACTCATACTCACAAATATACCACAATTACAAGGTTATTTTCTCTGATTGATAAATATCCCCATGTTACGGGGTTGTTTTCTAATATTTATAAATATACCCCTCTTACGGGGTTGTTTTCTCATATTAAAAAATTTACTCCTTCTACGATGCTGTTTTCTTAGACTTGCAATTACACTACTTTTATCGGGTGGTTTTCTCAGATTCATAAATATACATGTTTTATAGGATTATTTTCTTTTATCGAAAAATATACCCGTTTTACAGGGTTGTTTACTAATATTGTAAAATTAACCCACTTAAGGTGTTATTTTCTCATACTCATAAATATACCACAATTACAAGGTTATTTTCTATGATTGATAAATATCCCCATGTTACGGGGTTGTTTTCTAACATTTATAAATATACCCCTCTTACGGGGTTGTTTTCTCATAATAAAAAATTTACCACTTCTACGATGCTCTTTTCTTAGACTCGTAATTATACTACTTTTAACGGGTGGTTTTCTCAGATTCATAAATATACATGTTTTACAGGATTACTTTCTTATATCGACAAATACACCCGTTTTATGGGGTTATTTACTCATATTATAAAATTAACCTATTTAAGGTGTTATTGTTTCATACTCACAAATATATCATAATTACAAGGTTATTTTCTCCGATTGATAAATGTCCCCATGTTACAGGGTTGTTTTCAATATTTATAAATATACCCCTCTTACTGGGTTGTTTTCTCATGTTAAAAAATTTACCCCTTCTACGATGCTGTTTTCTTAGACTCGCAATTACACTATCTTTACTGGGTGGTTCTCTCAAAATCATAAATATACATATTTTACAGGATTATTTTCTTATATCGACAAATATACCCGTTTTATGGGGTTGTTTTCTTATATTATAAAATTAACCCATTTATGGTGTTATTCTTTCATACTCACAAATATACCACAATTACGGGGTTATTTTCTTCGATTGATAAATATCCCCGTATTACAGGATTTTTTCTAATATTTATAAATATATCCCACTTACAGGGTTGTTTCTCACATTAAACTACGACGATGTTTTCTTACACGCATAACTACATTACTTTTACGGGGTTGTTTTCTTTGAAATATAAATATACATGTTTTACGGGATTATTTTCTTATATTGACAAATATAGCACTTTTACAGTGTCATTTTCTCATATTAAATAATTAGCACTATTATGGAGTTATTCTCTCAAATTCATAAATCAACACGTTTTACAGAGTTATTTTCTCATATTGACAAATATATACCTTTTACGGGGTTGTTTTCTCATATTATAAAATTAACCCTTTTGAGAGATTTTTTTTCTCATACTAAAAAAATACCAATATTACGGGGTTATTTTCTCCGATTGATTAATATCCCCGTGTTACGAGGTTACTTTTTAATATTTATAAATATACCCCTCTTACGGGGTTGTTTTCTCATATTAATAAATTTACCCCTACTATGAGACTGTTCTCTTAGACTCGCAATTACACTACTTTTACGGAGTTGTTTTCTCAAATTCATAAATAAACACGTTTTATGGGGTTATTTTCTTATATTCATAAATAAACCACTTTTACAGGGTCCTTTTCTCATATTATAAAATTAACCCTTTTGATGGGTTTTGTTCTCATACTCACAAATATACCAAGATTATGGGGTTATTTTTTCCGATTGATAAATATCACCGTATTACGGGGTTGTTTTCTCATATTAATAAATTTACTACGAGGCTGTTCTCTTAGATTCGCAATTACACTAAATTTAAGGGGTTGTTTTCTCAGATTCATAAATAAACACGTTTTACGGTGTTATTTTCTTATATTGATAAATATACCACTTTTATAGGGTCTTTTTCTCATATTAAATTATTAGCACTATTATGGGGTTGTTTTCTCAAATTCATAAATGTATACGTTTTAGGAGATTATTTTCTTACATTGACAAATATACCCCTTTTACGGGATGGTTTTCTCATATTATAAAATTAACCCATTTAAGGGGTTGTTTTCTCATACTCACAAATATACCAAAATTACGTGGTTATTATTTCCGATTGATAAATATCCCCTTATTATGGGATTGTTTGCTAATATTTATAAATATACTCTTCTTACGAGGTTATTTTCTCATATTAAAAAATTTATCATTTCTATGACGCTGTTTTGTTAGACTCGCAATTATACTACTTTTACGGGATTGTTTTCTCATATTCATAAATATACACATTTTATGAGGTTATTTTCTTATATTGATAAATATATTACTTTTTTTGAGGTCGTTTTCTCATATTAAATTATTAGCACTTTTATGTGGTTATTTTCTCAAGTTCATAAATATACACATTTTATGCGATTATTTTCTTATATTGACAAATATACCCCTTTTACGGGGTTTTTTTTCTAATATTATAAAATTAACCCATTAAAGGGGTTGTTTTCTCATACACACAAATATACCATAATTATGGGGTTATTTTCTCCGATTGATATATATCCCCGTATTACGGGGTTTTTTTTCTAATATTTATAAATATATCCCACTTACAAGGTTGTTTCTCATATTAAAAGATTTACCCCTGCTACGAGGCTGTTTTCTTAGACTCGCAATTACACTATTTTTACGGGGTTGTTTTTTAAGATTCATAAATATATAAGTTTTATGGGGTTATTTTCTTATATTAATAAATATTCCACTTTTGCGGCGTCGTTTTCTCATATTAAATTATTAGCACTATTATGGGGTTATTTTTTCAAATTCATAAATATACACGTTCTACAGCGTTATTTTCTTATATTGATAAATATACCTCTTTTACGGAATTATTTTCTCATATTATAAAATAAATCCATTTAAGGGGTTGTTTTCTCATACTCATAAATATACCAAAATTACGGGGTTATTTTCTCCAATTGAAAAAAATCCCCGTATTACGGGGTTGTTTTCTCATATTAAAAAATATACCCCTTCTACGACGCTGTTTTATTAGACTCACACTCATAAATATACATGTTTTACGGGGTTATTTTGTTATATTAATAAATATACCACTTTTATGAGGTTATTTTCTCATATTAAATTATTAGCACTAGTATGGGGTTGTTTTCTCAAATTCATAAATATACACGTTTTATGGAGTTATTATCTTATGTTGACAAATATACCATTTTACGGGTTTGTTTTCTCATATTATAAAATTAAGCCATTTAAGTGGTTGTTTTCTCATACTCACAAATACGCCTAAATTACGGGGTTATTTTCTCGGATTGATAAATATCCCCGTATTATGGGGTTGTTTTCTCATATTAAAAAATTTACACATTCTATGAGGCTATTTTCTCATACTAGCAATTACACTACTTTTACAAGTTTATTTTCTCAGATTCATAAATATACACGTTTACAAGGTTATTTTCTTATATTTATAAATATATCACTGTTACGGGGTCGTTCTCTCATATTAAATTATTAGCACTATTATGGGGTTGTTTTTTCAAGTTCATAAATATACACGTTTTACGAGGTTATTATCTTATATTGAGAAATATACCCCTTTTACGGAGTTGTTTTCTCATATTATAAAATTAACCCATTTAAGGGGTTGTTTTCTCATACTCACGAATATACCAAAATTATAGGGTTATTTTCTCTGATTGATAAATATCCCCGTATTACGGGCTTGTTTTCTCATATTAAAAAATTTACAACTTCTATGAGCCTGTTTTCTCAAACTCGCAATTACACTATATTTACGGGACTATTTGCTCAGATTCATAAGGATACTTATTTTACGGGGTTATTTTCTAATATTCATGAATATACTACTTTTACGGGGTCGTTTTCTCATATTAAATTACTAGGACTATTATGGGGTCGTGTTCTCAAATTTATAAATTACACTTTTTACCGGATTATTTTCTTATATTGACAAATATACCCCTTTTAGGGGATTGTTTTCTCATATTATAAAATTAACCCATTTAAGGGATTGTTTTCTCATACTCACAAATATACTAAAATTACGGGGTTATTTCCTCCGATTGATAAATACCCCGTATTACTGGGTTGTTTTCTCATATTAGAAAATTTATCCCTTCTACGAGGCTGTTTTTTTAGACTCGCAACTACACTAATTTTACGAGGTTATTTTCTCAGATTCATAAATACACTCATTTTACGGGGTTATTTTTTATATTGATAAATATATCACTTTTACGGGGTCGTTTTCTCATATTAAATTATTAGCACTATTATGGGGTTGTTTTCTAAAACTCATAAATATACACGTTTTATGGGTTTTTTTTCTTATATCGGCAAATAAACCCTTTTTATGGGATTGTTTTATCATATTATAAAATTAACCAATTTAAAGGGTTGTTTTCTCATACTCATAAATATGCCACAATTATAGGGTTATTTTCTCAGATTTATAAATATCTCCATATTACGGGATTGTTCTCAAATATTAAAAAATCTACCCCTTCTACGAGGATGTTTTCTCAAATTAAAAAATTGACACTTTCTACAAGGCTGTTTTATCAAATTAAAAAAATTACCCGTTCTACGAGGTTGTTTTCTTAAACTCGCAATTACACTACTTTTATGGGATTGTCTTCTCAAATTCATAAATATACATGTTTTACGGGGTTAGTATCTTATATTGGTAAATATACCACTTTTATGGGGTCGTTCTCTTATATTAAATTATTAGCACTATTATGGGATTATTTTCTCAAATTCATAATTATACACGTTTTACGGGGTTATTTTATATGTTGACAAATATACTTTTTACGGGGTTGTTTTCTCATATTATAGAATTAACCCATTTAAGGGGTTGTTTTCTCATACTTACAAATATACCACAATTTGGGGGTTATTTTCTCCGATTGATAAATATTCTCATATTACGGGATTGTTTTCTCATATTAAAAAATTAACCCCTTCTACGAGGTTGTTTTCTCAAACTCGCAATTACACTAATTTTACGGGGTTGTTTTCTCATATTCATAAATATACAAGTTTTATAGGGTTATTTCTTTATATCGACAAATATGCCCCTTTTACGGGATTGCTTTCTCATATTATAAAATTAATCCATTTAAGGGGTTGTTATCTCATACTCACAAATATACCACAATTACGGGGTTATTTCCTCAGATTTTAAAATATCCACGTATTATGGATTGTTTTAAAATGTTAAAAATTTACCCATTGTACGAGGTTGTTTTCTTAAATTAAAAAATTTTACCCATTCTACAATGCAGTTTTATCAAATTAAAAAAATTACCCGTTCTGTGAGGCTGTTTTCTTAGACTCGCAATTACACTACTTTTACGGGATTGTTTTCTTAGATTCATAAATATACATGTTTTACGGGGTTAGTTTCTTATATTCATATATCAAAAAATATACCCGTTTTATGGGGTTGTTTTCTCATATTATAAAATTAACTCATTTAAGGTGTTTTCTCATACTCACAAATATACTACAATTACGGGGTTACTTTCTCCGATTGGAAAATATCCCCGTATTACTAGGTTGTTTTCTAATATTTATAAATATACCCCTCTTACAAGGTTGTTTTCTCATATTAAAAGATTTACCCTACTACTAGGCCGTTTTCTTAGACTCTCAATTACACTACTTTTATGGGGTTGTTCTCTTAGATTCATAAATATACAAGTTTTACGAGGTTATTTTCTTATATTGATAAATATACTACTTTTACAGCGTCGTTTTCTCATATTAAATTATTAGTACTATTATGGAGTTCTTTTCTCAAATTCATAAATATACACGTTTTATGGAGTTTTTTTCTTACATTGACAAACATACCCCTTTTACGGGGTTATCTTCTCATATTATAAAATTAATCCATTTAAAGGATTGTTCTCTTATACTCACAAATATACCACAATTACGAGGTTATTTCATCAGATTCATAAATATCACCGTATTACATGGCTGTTTTCTAATATTAAAAAATTTACTTCTTCCAAGAGGTTGTTTTCTAAGACTCTCAATTACACTACTTTTACGGGGTTGTTTTCTTAGATTCATAAATATACATATTTTACGGGGTTATTTTCTTATATTGACAAATATACCCCTTTCACGGGGTTATTTTCTCATATTATAAAATTAACCCATGTAAGGGGTTGTTTTCTCACACTCGCAAATATACCATTATTGCAAGGTTATTTTCTCCGATTGATAAATATCCTCATGTTACGGGGTTGTTTTCTAGTATTTATAAATATACCCCTCTTACGGGGTTGTTTTCTCATATTAAAAAATTTACCCTTTCTACGATGCTGTTTTATTTTTGGACTCGCAATTACACTACTTTTATCGGGTGGTTTTCTCAGATTCATAAATATACATATTTTACGTGGTTATTTTTTTATATTATAAAATTAACCCATTCAAGGGATTATTTTCTCATACTCACAAATATACCACAATTACAGAGTTATTTTATCTGATTGATAAATGTCCCCATCTTACGGGGTTGTTTTCTCATATTAAAAAATTTACCCCTTCTACGATGCTGTTTTCTTAGACTCGCAATTACATTACTTTTACGGGGCTATTTTTTCTGATTCATAAATATACATGTTTTGCGGGATTTTTTTTCTTATATTGATAAATATACTACTTTTACGGGGTTGTTTTCTCATACTAAATTATTAGCACTATTATGTGGTTGTTTTCTCAAATTCATAAATAAACACGGTTTACAGAGTTATTTTCTGATATTGACAAATATACTCCTTTTACGATTGAGGGATTTTTTTCTCATACTTAAAAATATACCAAGATTATGGGGTTATTTTCTCCGATTGATAAATATTCCCGTATTACGGGGTTGTCTTTTAATATTTATAAATATACCCCTCTTACGGGGTTGTTTTCTATATTAATAAATTTAGCCCTACTACGAGGTCGTTCTCTTAGGCTCACAATTACACTACTTTTACGGGGTTATTTTCTCAGATTCATAATGAACATGTTTTACGGGGTTATTTTCTTATATTGATAAATATACAACTTTTACAGGATCGTTTTCTCATATTAAATAATCAGCACAATTATGAGGTTTGTCAAGACCCATTATGTGGGCCCGTGACCGGCACTAGGGAATGGGTAGGCTTAAGGCCACCAAAACCCGTAGTAAGCCTTACTGGCCCATAAATCCAGATAAACAGTAAACAAATATAATTAATCATGAATGACATTCATAAATAATTCTATCAGGTTTTTTTATAGCATCGTACGTCCAACATGGACCAGGATAATCACGATAATTTTAAAGTTCACTACTGCGGAAAATCTAGAGCAAATAATAACAAAAGTATAGTATTACAAGATGATTACAAAAGTCCGAGGAAGAAGAAGTCAGATTGTCAAAAATGCAGAATGGCGAAGCACTTTAACTGTCACCTGAAAAAAAATTACAACCGAGACTATCAGTCTCGGGAGTGAGTTAAAATCAAATAATCTAGAGACTACTGCAATCTTCACAGAAAATATCAATTATTTGAATCAGTAAAACAGCCCTGAACATAAATATAAATCATAATATAAACAGGCCATAATTTAAATAAATGAAATATATTTTTACTTTTACGGGACGAGTGGCTCAGTAGAACCCTAACCCCAAACTCTAGTAGCTTTTCGGCTCTTTTAATCCAACAGGTATGGCGCCCAAAGAGCAAAGCTCGACCAGGGTCCTTACCTTCAGCCTGAACACTTGAACCTAACCAAGCCGGCGCCCAGAGAGCATCGCTCGACCAGGGACCTTACCTCCGGCAATATACTCAAATCAGCCCAAAGAGCCATGCTCGACCAGGGCAAAACTCATAATAATCTTATTACCGCAATTTACTCAAATCAGCCCAGAAAGCCATGCTCGACCAGGGCGAACCCATAAAAATCTTATTACATGTCCATGATCATTACCGGTGCACACGCGGTCCTGATGTAACCCATCAGGTGACATGTTCTACGAAAGCCACATTCCCAAATCGCAATCATCACATTTAATAAATATCATTGTCTAATGAAATCATTCAACACATATTGAAGTAAAGATTAAAAATTTAGGGTAAAGCAACGTGCAATGCCTGAGGAAAAATAACAACGTTGTATTATTATAACATTACTAACAATAATATTTAAATTATTTTTAATAATTGATAACTAAGTGAAATTATTAATATTGCGGTACTAATAATCATATTATGCATAAATTTCTAAAATAGCATATTAAATTCAGACTTAGCAATAGTGCAACGATTAAGTGACTTTGGTTGGGTTATCGAAGCCCTTCAAAATAAATTACTGATTTTCTTAAACTAATTTGTAGAAAAAGTGAAACCAGGTCGAATCCCAAGAGAACCAATGTGAATAGCTTCTCAAAGTAAAATAAAAGGGGGGTTTTTGAATGTTTGAATCAAAATTATAAATAAGCAGAAAATAATGAAGGCTGAATATTAAAGTAAATAAAAATCAATCTTAACAAATTTCCAATTCAAGAGTGCTAATTCCATCCAATTGTAATCATGATCATAGGCTAGAATATCAATTCTTCTATTCAAGTACTTAGTCTACTTATTCGAAAAAGCCGCAACAAGTGTAATTCTCCTAATATAATTGACTCGAACCCAACATCCAAATCAAAACTTACCATTAGTCAACCGGGCACGATAGTGTTCCATATCAACTTAATGATAGCATTAAGAATAATGAGAATGACTAAACCAACATTAATTTAATTGAGATAACTTCAATTGAAATAACTTTGTTCCTTTATTTCCCTAGAGCCTATCATGCAAGCTATGTAATTCGAATAAGCTGTAATCACACACACATGAGCCAGCTCCTTGCTACTTGTGTCAATCGTTCATGACAATTACGGATCACAAACTCAAAGTTTAGCAATAGAAAAATCAATATCAAAGTTGAGTCGTCAGTTCAATTAATATCAATAATTCATAAATAATATAAGAACAAGAAATAAAGAATAGTTGAATTAAAGAAGAATTCTGTTAAGCACAAAGCCTCGCAAAATCACAATTGGAATTTATTCACTCTTGAATTAGAAACTAAAAACTTAGCCACTCATGGTGGAGTAAGAATTCACAAGAATTGTAGAGAGTAGAAGAAGAATAAGAATATCCATATCAGGTACTTCCAGCCGTCCTTATATAGGAAGTAAAACCCTAAACCCTAATAGAATCCTTATAAAAAAGAAATAAGTTTCCTATTTAATCTTATCCCTACAAGAAAGGATAAGATTAAAAGTGATCTAAATAAATTAAAACCCTAAATACATGGAAGAAAGTTCTATTAATCCAACACTTCCAAAAATAGAGGAGATTAACTAGGGATAGGTCCACCATAATGAAAACTCTAAAAATTTCGAAGCTCTCCTTAGCATCTTTTAGCAGCTCATGGGGTGCAAGGCGTGGTCACGCCTTGTTGACAGTAGTCTTCTGCACAGATTTCTGCGGAGCTTATGGGCTGTAAGGCGTGGTCACGCCTTGTCGACAGTGATCTTCTATGCAGATTTCTGCACTTCCTCCAAAAGACTTGGTTTCTGATAAATTATGACTTAAAACCTGTCTTTAGGCTGGATTTTGCTCCATCCTTGATATTTCATCACTTAAGTCAGAATAAACATAATTTCCATAATTAAGTACATTATTCAACCAAATCGCAAGGAAATTAAACACAATAAATATAACTATTTGTGACTTATCAAATTCCCCCACACCTAATTTATGCTTGTCCTCAAGCATACCTCAATTCAACATACCAATTCTGCTTTTAACCTTCCTTTCATCTCTTTCAATCTCCTCAAATACCAAATAAATTAAACATACATTAATGAGCTGAATAATAATGACAATCAAGAGATTAGCAATCATAGGATAAATTTTATAAAAAGAACAAGTATCTCAATAATTCATCAAAATCAAAGCAACGAGACTTAACACCCTCACATGGTTTCACTCAATACTCTCAAAGTGTTTAGGGTGCATTTACTCTCGGAATCAAAACAAAGCATGTTATTACTATAAGCTTGCTAATGAATCAAGTCTCCACCACTATACATGAATTAGATGTAAAAATCAAAGGGACTTTACAAGGGTTGTAATGGGGCTTAGGAAAGGGTGTGATAAAGGGAGAGCTGAGATGTTTCATAATCAAGACAAAAAGATTAGAATCTTGCATGATAACTTATGCCACATCCATACTACAAAAACTTTGAGATTTATTCCCACATTTTATATTAGCACTAAAAATCTTGGAGAAATAACATGTAATAATTCAATTCAATATATTTGATGAATACTTCTCCAATTATCCTCTTTTATGAAAGGAATAAATATCAACTTTCTTTTCTCACCTTTTTTTTTTTTTTTTTTTGGAGTTTTGCAAAACAAAACAGAAGACAACTTGGAACAAGGTGTGGTCACGCTTTGTAAGAAGCGAGCTTCTGTATTTTTTTTTTGTTTTGTCTCTTCTTTTTTTGTTTCATTTGTACCATGCAACACTTCCCTTCTTGTCTTGACAAGGGTAGAAAAATAGAGATAGCAAACGAAAGGTCTTGGGTTAAACAACATGTGTTAAATAATAAAAAAAAGGAAAATGGGAAATAGGTTCAAAGTGGCTAACTAAAAGGGAAATCAACAGGGTAGGTATTTTAAGAGTCTAAGAATAGGTTAATCCTAATTGCCCCTATCATATTAAAGCATTAATCCAAAAATGTGGTCTCAACAAGAATTTAGAAGCAAGTTCTAGAATAATCATACTAGTTTGATAACACTCATAAAAAAAACAATCAGAGCAAAATATAATGAACTGCTCTAAGGCTCAAAAGCTCACTTGAATGTTTACATTTATATCAAGTCTTGTGCATTTTTCGATCAATAAACTAATGAGATACCTTCGGATAGTTTTAAAGAAACACTAATCATGCTTATCCCCTTTCATGCATTGAAATTCAAATCAAAAATGTATTTCTAACTTACATGGTATTCCAAGTTATCAAAATAAAACTCAAGGTTGCAAAAGAAGAATTAGAACATGTGAATTAAAGCATACCTAATCATAAGCATAAAAAAAATATTTTCAAAAAGAAAAGGAAATCATGTAATTATCATATTCCTCCCCCACACCTAAACTGTACATTGTCCTCAATGTATCAAAAAGAAAGTGGCTCATAAAAGAAATATGAAAAGAAATATGAAACTCCCCTGATTTGCGAGCCACTTGGGTGGAGTATTCTATGGTGATGGAGGGCAGGGGGGTTGAACCCCCCAGTGTTTCATTAAGGCGTCTAAATTTCTCTCCATCTTTGAAATTTGTCGTTCCATCTTGTCCAATCGAGCTTCAAAATCTAGTTCACTGGAACCCTCTGGATCGCGAGGACTGCTTGCTGGGCAAGATCGTTTCCTAGATTTTGGAGGATCGCCTTGACCGTGCGAAGAAGGCCGTTGGAAAGAGTACGCCCCATTATGCTCCATAAGCACGTGCATCCTTATCAAGCAGGCGATGTCCAATGGTTCCATCTTGCAAGCAATATGTAAGTTAGTATTATCTAGATCAAGCAATTGAATGCGAACAGCCAAATGAGTAATTAAAAATCCTAAGCATAAATGCTTTTTACAAGTTAGCACAAATTTGAACTGTGAAGCCAACTAAAAACCCAAATTGATTGCGTTATTATGCACCATGGACCAAATAAAATAAAGTTCAGCTTTTGTACATATATTGGTTGTGTCTTTTCTACTAGAAAAGCTGAATGCTCAAAATCGTTGCATGTAAACCCATTCAGGTTTATTAAGATACCCACCTTTAGAGTTGCTAGGATCGTAATGCATTGGGTCAGAAGACATGGTCTTCCAAAGTTTTGACTGATCAAAATTATCGATAAAATCTATGGCAGAGCTCTTGTATTGACTGGTTAGAGAGAATGCAATGTCAATAAATCCTAGGGCCAAATTGAATTCAGTAATGGATTGTTTAAATTCTTTGCCTAGGAGTCTATATCGCACAACCCCAGGAGTATCAAATGTGAAATTCTCTAGTGTCTCGAACTGAAAGGTTGTGTAAAATTCTGTAATCAATTCAACAAATGTGAAGATAATCAAGGGTTAGAACCTAAGGAAAACTAAGTCCCTTAAACCCCAATTGCAAGTACGCCACAAGAATTAGATTTATTAGGCACGACGACTCCTAATGACACAAGGTTGGGCATAAGGAATCATGGGAACACAAATAACAAACTTGACTACCGGCATTGGCTTAGCATGATGATCAAGTAGGAGAGACGTGAATCCACGTGCGTAAGGGAGAAATCATGTTGTTTTCAATTAATCAAAGTGCAATACAAGCCGAAATTTGAGCACTTTGATGTTTGAATTGCATATAATAAAGTAATTTGGATGGAAGTAGTTTTAGGTAGGCCCACCCGAATTTATCCTTATTTTTGTTAAGCTAGCTTATAAAATTTAGGACTACGAGAGTTATTGCCCAGTCAACTCCTCTCTGGTCCTTGATTTGACTTTAGTTTATTAATCTTTATTTATTTATTTATTCATATTTAGCTTTTAGTGCGTTCTTCTTACGGAATGAGGGCTTTCGCACTATAAGAACTACACACAACTGAATACTTGAGCCTAATGAGCATATTATTTTAGTTTTCTACCTTGCAGGAAATCAAGTTATGTGTTCTTTCAAGAAATTTGTGGACTTATTAATACTTTAGTGAGCATAAACTTATCTCTCATGTCCTTCCTTTCGCTTGTGTTCTTTGTCTAAGCTTCTGTTTAAATCAATTTGATTTGATCCTTAGTTAGCTGTATGGAAGAGAATAAAGAACTTGTGATTTCTTTCCTTATCAGATCTAAAATCCTACCTATATTCTCTTTTTATTTGTTTCTTTTGTATCTTTCTTTCTAATCTCTATCTAGTATGTTAGTTTCATTTTATATGGGGAGCATAAACACGAGTGTTGTGTGAATGCGCATGGAAGCGGTAATCATAGGCACCGATCCAATGCTTCAACGAATGTGAAGAAAGAGAATTAGTTGATCGTGTATTGATATCATTCTCAGACTGATTGCGAAGGAATCTTTTAGATGAAAGAAGAAAGGCCGAAAATCGAGGCATGCCCAAATATTCTGACTCAGGCCTTTCACCATTAGGATTTCCATCCTTCCTTGTTGCTCTAGGCATGAGGACTCTTGATGATGCAAGGTTGGGCATAAGCACATGGGAACGCCATTAACAAGCTTGACTAGTGGCTTTGGGCTTAGTTTGAAGATCAAGCAGGAGAGACGTAAATCCACACGTGTATGGAGAAACAAGTTGTTTTCGATTAATTCAAGCATAATACAAGCCAGAATTCGAGTGCATTGATGTTCGATATGCATATAATGAAGTAGTTTCGGTAGGAGTGTTTTTGGGTAGGCCCACCTGAATTTACCCTTATTTTTATTAAGTTGGCACATAAAATTTAGGGCTACGAGAGTTATTGCCTAGTCAACTCCTCTTTAGTTCTTAATTTGACTTTAGTTTATTAATCTTTATTTATTTATATATTCATATTTAGCTTCTAGTCTCTTCTTATAGAATGAGGGCTTCCGCACTATAAAAACCGCACGCCACTGAATACTTGAAGCTAATAAGGATAATATTTCAGTTTTCTACCTTGTAGGAAATCAAGTTATGTGTTCTTTCAAGAAACTTGTGGACTTGTCAACACTCGGACTAGAGAACATAGACTTGTCCCTCACATCCTTCCTTTCGCTTGTCTTCTTTGTCTACGCTTGTGTTTAAATCAATTCGATTTGATCCTTACACTTAGCAGTATGGAAAAGAATAAAGAACTTGTGATTTCTTTCCTTATTAGATCAGAAATCCTACCTATATTTTGTTTGTCTCTTTTGTGTCTCTCTTTCTAATCTCTATGTATTATGTTGGTTTGGTTTTATATAGGGAACACAAACACGACTGTTGGGTGAAAGCGCATGGATAGGCAATCATAGACACCGACCTAATGCTTAGAGGAATCTAGAGAAATAAAATTAGTTGATCGAGGGTTGATATCATTCTCCAAATGATCATAGATGAATCTTTTGGAGGAAAGAGGAAAAGATAAAAATCGAGTCATGAACAAATATTCTGATTTAGGATTTACACCATTAGGATCTCCATCATTCCTTATTCCTCTAGGCACGATGATACAATAATGACACAGGGATTGGCGTAAGGAATCATGGAAATGCAATTGATAAGCTTTACTGGTGGCATTGGGCCTTAGCTTTCAGATAAAGTAGGACAAGATGTAAATCCACTTGCATAAGGGAGAAATCATAATCTTATCAATGAATCCAAGCGTAATATAATCAGGATTGCGAGCTTTTTTATCTTTGGTATACATATAATTAAGTAATTTGGTTTGGAGTGTCCTTATGTAGGCCCACATGAATTTTCCCTTGTTTTTGTTAAATTGGTTCATAAAATTTAGGATCTCCATCATTCCTTATTCCTCACGGCACGAGGACTCCTGATGATACAAGGATTACTGTAAGGATTGGTTAACCACTCTCGTAGTCCCAAATTTTATGAGCCAGCTTAATAAAAACAAGGAGAAATTTATGTTGACCTGCCTAATAACACTCTGATCCATACTACTTCATTATATGTGTCCCAAACATCGAAACGCTTACATCTCCACTAGTATTATGTTTGGATTTATTAAAAACAACATGATTTCTCCCTTACACACTTGGATTTACATCTTGTCCTGCTTGATTATCAAACCAATCCCCAGGCCACTAGTTAGGCTTTTTAATTGCATTCACATGATTCCTTTTGCCAATCCTTGTGTAATAAGGAGTCCTTGTGCATAGAGGAACAAGGAATGATGGAGATCCTATTGGTGTAAACCATGAATCAGAATATTTGGGCATGTCTCGATTCTCAACGTTCCCTCTTTTCCCTAAAAGATTCATTTGCAATCATTTGAAGAATGATATCAATACTCGATCAACTAATTTTTCTTCATTGCATTTGTCCAAACATTAGATTAGTGCCTATGATTTTCCCTTCTACCTGATTTAACTCAACACTCCTATTTATGCACGCCAAATAAAACCAAACCATCATATAAGACATCGATTAGAAAGAAATGAACAAAAGAAGAGAACAAATGAGAACATAGGTAGGATTTCAGATCCGATAAGGAAAGAAATCACAATTTCTTTATTCTCTTCTATGGCTAAGCGTAAGTATTAAATTGAATCGATTTAAACACAAGGGTAGACAAAGAACACAGGAAAAAGGAAGGACGTGAGCAATAAGACTAGGTTCGCTAGTGCAGATCTTCATAAGTATGCAAGTTCTTGAAAGTACCCATACCTTAATACTTTACAAGGTAGTAAATTGAAATAATATGCTCACTAGCCTCAAATATTCAATTTCATGCAGTTTTTGTATTATGAAATCCCTCATTCCATAAGAAGAAGAAACTAGAAGCTAAATATGTGTAAATAAATAAAGAAATAGGAATAAACTAAAGTCAAATCAAGACATAATGTCCATCCCAAACATTAAAGCGCTTGAATTCCCACTCATACTACACTTGGATTAATCGAAAACAACATAATGTCTCCCTTACGCGCATGGATTTATGTCTCATCCTACTTTACCATCAAGCAAAGACCCAATGCCATCGATCAACCTTGTCAATTGCACTCCCATAATTCCTTACGCCAATCTTTGTGTTATCAGGAGTCTTCATCCTTAGTGGAGCAAGTAATGAAGGAGATCTCAATGGTGCAAATCATGAATAAGAATATCTAGGCGTGCCTCGATTCTCATCCTTTCTCTTATGTTCTTTGTCTACCTTTGTGTTTAAATCAATTTGATTTGAGCCTTACGCTTAGCCGTATGGAAGAGGAGAAAGAACTTATGACTTCTTTCCTTATCGGATATGAAATCCTACCTACATTCTCATTTTTTTTATCTTTTATGTCTCTAGTTCTAATCTCTATCTAGTATGATGGTTGGTTTTATTTGCCGAGCATAAACACAACTTTTGAGTGAAAGTGCGTGAAAGCAGTAATCTTAGGCACCAATCTAATGCTTCGATGAACGTGAAGAAAGAGAATTAGTTGATCGAGTGTTGATATCATTCTCTGAATGATCGCAGATGAATTTTTTGGAAGAAAGAGGGAACGATGAGAATCTAGTCACGAACAAATATTCTGATTCAAGATTTGCACCCTTAGGATCTCCATCATTCCTTATTCCTCTAGGTACGATGACACACGATGAAACAAGGATTGGCACAAGGAATCATGGAAATACAATTGATAAGCTTGACCGATGGCATTAGGGCTTAACTTGAAGATCAAGCAGGACATAACGTAAATCCACATGCATAAGGGAGAAATCATAATGTTATCAATGAATTGAAACATAATATAATCAGGAATGAGAGCTTTTTAATCTTTGGGATGCTTACAATTAAGTAATTTGGTATGCAGTGTTATTAGGTAGGCCCACATGAATTTTCTCTCGTAGTCACAAATCTTATGAGCCAGCTTAATAAAAGTAAGGGAAAATCCGCATGGGCCTACCTAATAACACTCTGACCTATACTAGTTAATTATATGTGTTCCAAACATCAAAACGCTTGCATTCCCACTTATATATGCTTAGTCTAGTCTTCTCGGCTGGAATCATAAATGGGTTGTCTCCTCTTTCATGATCTTTTCTATAGGTAGAACTACTGTGAGCGGTCTAAACTTCGACTTTAATGAAAACAATATGATTTCTTCCTTACGCTTGTGGATTTACATCCTATCCTGCTTGATCATCAAGCCAATCCCCAATGCCACTAATTAGGCTTTTTAATTGCATTCCCATGATTCCTTATGCCAATCTTTCTGTCATTAGGAGTCATCGTGCCTAGATGAACAAGGAATGATGGAGATCCTATTAGTGCAAATCATGAATCAGGATATTTGGGCGTGTCTTGATTCTCGGCGTTCCCTCTTTCCTCTTAAAGTCACGTCTGCGATTATTGGAAGAATGATATCAATACTCGATCAACTAATTTTCTTTCATCCCATTTGTCCAAGCATTGGATCGGTGCAAATGATTGTCACTTCCATGTGTTTTAACTCAACAGTCCTATTTATGCTCGCCAAATAAAATGAAACCATCATACTAGACATCAATTAAAAAGAGACGAACAAAATAAATAAACAAATGAGAACATAGGTAGGATTTAGAATCCGATAAGGAAAGAAATCACAAGTTCTTTATTTTATTCCATGGCTAAGTATAAGGATCAAATCAAATTGATTTAAACACAAGGGCACACAAAGAACACAAAAGTGAGGAAGGATGTGAGCAATAAGTCTAGGTTCACTAGTGCGGTAATCATAGGCATTGATCCAATGCTTTGACGAATGTGAAGAAGGAAAAGTAGTTGATCGTGTATTGATATCATTCTCCGAATGATCAGGGGTGAATCTTTTTTAGGGAAAAGGGAACGATAGGAATAGAGGCACGCTTAAATATTCCAATTCGGGATTTGCACCATTGGGATCTCCATCCTTCCTTGTTCTTCTAGGCATGAGGACTCCTGATGGCATAGGATTTGGCGTAAAGAATCTGGGAACACAATTGACAAGCTTGACCACTGGCATTGGGCCTCAGCTTGATGGTCAAGTAGAATGAGATGTAAATCCACGTGCGTAAGTGAGAAATCATCTTATTTTTGATTAGTCCAAGCGTAATACAAGCTAAAATTTGAGCTGTTTGATGTTTGAAATGCAGATAATGAAGTAATTTAGGTCAAAGTGATATTACGTAGGCCCACACAAATTTTCTCTTATTTTCATTAAACTAGCTCATAAAGTTTGGGACTACGAGAGTTGTTGCCCAGTCAGCTCTTCTCACGTTCTTGATTTGACTTTAATTTATTCATCTTTCTTTATTTATTTATTCATATTTATCTTCTAGTTTGTTCCTCTTATGCTCACATTGTCACTTGTATTATGCTTGGATAAATTGAAAACAACATGATTTCTTCCTTACGCACGTGGATTTACGTATCGTTCTGCTTGATCATCAAACTAAGCCCCAATGCCACCATTGAAGCTTGTCACTTGTGTTCCCATGATTCCTTATGCCAAACCTTGTCTCATTAGGAGTCCTCGTGCCTAGAGGAACAAGGAAGTATGCAAATCCCAGTAGTGCAAATCTTGAATCAGAATATTTAGCATGCCTCGATTCTCGTTGTTCCTTCATTCCTCTAAAATATTCATCCGTGATAATTTGGAGAATGATATCAATACATTTTCAACTAATATTCTTTCTTCGCATTTGTCGAAGCATTGGATCAGTGCCTATAATTGCCGCTTCCATGCGCTTTCACTCAACTCTTGTGATTATGCTCGCCAAATAAAACCAAACCATCTTATAAGATAGAGATTAGAGAGTAGGCCATAAAAAAAAACAAAATGAGAACATAGGTAGGATTTCGGATCCGATAAGGAAAGAAATCACAAGTTCTTTATTCTCTTCCATACGGCTAAGCGTAAGCATCAAATTGAATTGATTTAAACACAAGGGTAGATAAAGAATAAAAGAGAAAGGAAGGACGTGAGGGATAAGTCTATGTCACTAGTGCGAGTGTTGATAAGTCCACAAAGTTCTTGAGAGAACGCATAACTTGATTTCCCACAAGCTAGAAAAGTAAAATAATATATGTTCATTAGCCTCAATTATTCGTGAGGTGATTCTTTATGGATTTTGCAAGAAACACGTTGCGAAATTATTGCCAAGAATGTCTAAAGTTAGATTCACGAACAAAGACCTCGACCCAACACTTTACTAGAAGTGTGAACCTTGATATTAGTGCAAAAAGAACACTTCTTGAAATTGACAAATAAAGATTCATTCCGCAAAACATGTAACAACATGCGCACATGCTCCATATGATCATCCAAGTTATGACTATAAACAAGTATATCATCAAAATAAACAACTACAAATTTTCCTATAAAAGCACACAAAACATGATTCATAAGGCTCACAAATGTACTTGTGCGTTAGTAAGGCCAAAAGGTATAACTAACCACTCACACAATCCATGTTTTGTTTTAAATGCAGTTATTCATTCATCATCCTCTTTCATGCTGATTTGATGATAACCACTCTTTAAGTCAATCTTAGAAAAGATACAAGCACCATGTAATTCATCAAGCATACCATCTAACCTAGGAATGGGATGTCTATACTTTATAGTGATTTTGTTGACGGCACGACAATCAATGCACCTCCATGTTTTGTCCTTTTTAGGCACAAGTAAAACTGGAAATCCACACGGGCTTATGCTTTCCCTAATTAATCCTTTAGTCATCATTCTTCAACTTGCCTTTGCAGTTCCTTAGTCTCCTCAGGGTTGCTCCTATAGGCAGGCCGATTAGGAATAGGTAATGCATGAATGAAATCAATTTGATGCTCTATTCTCTAATTGGTGGTAATCCATGTGGGGTCTCTTCGGAAAATAAATCATCAAATTCCTACAACAAAGAGACAAAAGCACTAGGAAAAGAGGAATTAAGCTCATTAGCATTAAAATAGGCCTTTTTTTACATAAGTACAAACATGGTCTGATTGGCCAAGGAGGCTTTTTTCACCTCACACTCTCTTCTCTTTCCTTTCCTTTTTCTCACTTTTCACAACCTCACCTTTTTATGTTTTCTCTCATGCGCATACTCTCTTTCTTCTTCTTTTTTTTGTGAACTCATGCTCTCATTTTTTTTCTTTTCTTGCGCACCATCACTCATGTGTTTTGTATTGGTCTCCTTTTTCATGTGCATTTGGTCTTCATACACCTCTTTGGGTGTCAAAGGAACAAGTGTAATAGATTTGGCATTCATTCTAAAAGAGTACTTATTAGTAAAACCATCATGAATGACTCGTTTATCAAATTGCCATGGGCAGCCTAAAAGAATATGTCCAGCATGCATAGGCACCATATCACACAACACCTCATCCTTATACCTACCAATAAAGAAAGACACTAATACTTGCTTAGCAGCTCTAATCGCACCATAATCATTCAACCATTTAAGCTCAAATGGCCTAGGGTGTTTAAAACTTGGCAAACATAATTTTTCAACAAGTTCTGTACTAGCCATATTAGTACAACTACCCTCATTAATTATCATGCTACATACCTTATCTTTGACTCGGCATCTAATATGAAAGATATTGTCTCTTTGTACCTATTCCTCTTTTGCTTGCAAACTCAATGCTTGCCTTGCCACTAACATATTACCATGTTCTGCATACTCTTGGTCACTACCATCTTCTAAGGGTGGCTTCTCTTCTTCTTCGTCACTTTCGAACTTCACTTCCCTATTGTCCCTCATCATCATAGCTCTTCTATTTGGACATTGAGAAGCTATGTGGCCCATTCCCAAACACCTAAAATATTTAATATCTCTAGTTTTGGATGTTTGAGGAGTGATTTACATTACAATTTGTTGTGCCATCCACTTTGTAATCCTTGAAAGACTCAAATTTAGGCTTACAAACAGTCTTGTTATCCTTCTTCCAATTCAACTTCCATTAGGAAGTTGAGGTTGAATTAATTTTGGCACTATTGCTCTTCAATTGTCTGTCAATCCTCATGGCCATATGTGACATATCCTCCATCTCCACATAGTGTTGAAGTTCAACCATATTAGCTATGTCTCGGTTCAATCCATGCAGGAACTTTGCCATTGTTGCTTCGCAGCCTTATCCACATTAGCCCGAATAATTGCAATCTCCAGCTCTTTATACTATTCTTCAATACTCTTAGATCCTAGCACTAGAATTTGCAATATATTATGCAACTGTCTAAGATAATGTTAAGGAATAAAATGTCTCCTCATCACAGCTTTCATCTCCTCCTTTGTGAAAATAGGATGCCCTCGATTCCTCCTCCTACTTATCACAAGTTGGTCCTACTAAATAATAATATGATTAGTAAATCCTATAGCAACAAGTTTTACCTTTCTCTCTTCTGAGTAGTTATGGCAATCGAACATAAGCTCCACTTTCTTTTTCCACTCATGATAAGACTCGAGATCGCTCTTTCCTTGAAAAGTTGGGATTTTCATCTTAATGTTTTCGAAATTCCCATTTACTCTCCTTGCTCCTCTTTCATAATTGTCAAATCTACCTCGCTTTACATTAGACCCACGTTCCACCTCTTCAAAGTTATCATCATCATATTCTTCATGGTCCATGTCATGGATGTACCTCGGCCTCCCGTTGTGTTGATTGAGATGCTTAGGCTGCCCCCTTTGGGAACTTGACTCCACCCTCTCCAACCTCTCATCCATGCTCTTGAACCTTAGATTGAGCCGTTCTAAGATCCCTTGTATAAACTTCATGTACAATTTTAGGTCCACATCCTTTAGCTCGTCCTCCGCAATCCCTTTATCTTTACTTTGAGACATTATGTAAATCTGCAAAACAAAGAAATTTGTTGTTCCTCACATACTCCCTTATGTGTTTGCAGTAAAAAAAGGTCATACTCTCGTGTTTCGCACAAATCGGCTTTTACCCTCTTTTAGACTCACACACTCTTGCCTTTTTTCGCTCTAATTCTTTGTATAGTTCTTGTAAGTACTAATTGTTTCTTAATCAAAATAGCCTTTTTAGAGCTTAATTGACACTACTCAAGATCTTTCTAAAGCTTAAGTAGCACGTTTTTAAGAAAATGGGTTCAAATGAAATGGTTAAGGTAAAAGTAAAATAACTAGTATGGTGTGAAGTTATGTTATATGGCAGCAATAAATGATAAACAAGAAAGCCTTAATAACTTGAATAAAATATCAATACTTATAAATGAAGAAATATAACAAACTTGGATTCTCTTTGATGAACTGAAACTTCTTTACTTTTTTTATTCTTTTCTTTTCTTTCTTTTCCCTGTGCTTTTATTTTTCTTTATTTTCTTTTCTTTGCTTTTCTCTTTCTTTTTTACCAATAACTAAATTGAAATAAATAAACTTGAATCAAAGAAATAAAGAATATGAAATTGAAGACCCAAATTTTCAAACTTGGTGAATGGATGATAGATGGCAGCTAGGTTTTCAAAGGAATGGGTGAAAGGAAAAAAAAATTAAGGTTGTAGGATAGAAATTTTAACACACAAACAAGGAAGATATCAAAGGATAAATAGAACTTGATTTTGAGCCTTAGCTCTGATACCAAATGATGTGATTCTTGATGGATTTTGCAAGAAACACGTTGTGAAATTATTGCCGAGAATGTCTAAAGTTAGATTCATGAACAAAGTCCTCGATCCAACACTTTAATAGAAATGTGAACATTGGTATAGATAGGTTTTGGACGCCGCACTCAAGATTAGAAAGAAGGTCAGTGATAAGTCTCAAAGAACGCCATAAGAACAAGTCTTGATAAGTTCATAAGTTCTTAGAAGAACCAAGAATTGCATTCTATCAATGGAATCAATAATAAAAATATTCATTAACTTGAACCATTCGGCTATAGTGTGTTCAAATTACCAAAGATACAACCTTAACTTCCTTTACACGTTTAAGAAGAAACTAGAATAGGAAAATAAAAATCAAAGACTAAAAAGTTTCCTAAATAATAAAATAAGTAACTAGAGTGATTTAGGCAATCTTTGATATAGGAAGAATGGACTAAATCAATACCTAATATTTTTAAATAACTAAAAGGTGCCCTTGTTTCCTAAATAGAATTAGGTGCCTAGGTCAAGCTCATAAGCATGCACCTTCTTGTTTCCTCTTTAAGCTTCTTTCCTTACTTCCTCTTTAAGAATTTGGCCTTCCCTTGTTCTATTGAGTAAAATTTCATCCACAACTTAAAGATTCATGCCCCGACATGTTGAATTATGTTAATAACAAGACTGGGCTTGATTAACTCTAACTCTTCATATGGCTTCGAAGGCTTGGCCCAAATATCTTAAATAAGACCATTTAAGGCCCCCCTTCATTCTCTTAGCTCTAGCTCATGTAATTGGTCTCCTTTGATGAATAATGGATCACTTGGCCTTGGAACTTGATCTCCTTGACTTAGTTGGCTACTTGGTTCTTCAGGCTTTAGGGTTGCATTAATTCGGTTGCATGCGGTTTTTATAGAGTGAAAGCCCTCGTTCCATAAGAAGAAGAAATAAGAAGCTAAAGATGATTAAATAAATAGAGAAATATGAATAAACTAAAGTCAAATCAAGAATTAGAGAGGAGTTGACTGGGAAATAACGCTCGTAGTCCCAAATTTTATGAGCCAGCTTAATGATGGGCTCTTTATGCAACCTACACCTAAGGCAGTGAACCTACCGATGCAGCCTAGCACTGGTGAGTATCAAGGTCGTATTCCTGGAGATCGGGTGAACCTAGAGTTACTACTACTTGCTATGTTATCTAGTCTAAAATAGGGTGTGAAAGTTCTAACATACCAGCTAATGGTTATGAGTGCAATTAAGTAAATGAAGGACAACAATGGACAATTAAAAGACAATTGTAAAGAGAGAAATAAATCCAAAAGGGAGCCTAACTGATGGAATTCTAAAGATGAATTTTATGGATTGCCGATCTTGCTTACCCGTGCCTAAATCCTGAATTGAATCCCGGTTCCTCTCTCGAGCTTACCGGATTCCTAAACCTGCACTAACCTAATGGAATCTATTCCTATCAGATTACTATAAATTAGCATTAAGTATGATTTAAGACTATTAAGAGTTGTTAGTTCTTAATCCGGCGAGTAAATCAACCTCATCTCTAAGTGTTAACTACCAGTCCTTACTATTCAAAATCCAGTTGTAACAAGCATTTCTCAATGTCAAGAAACAACCTAATAAACAATTAATCCAACGTCTCAAATTAACTGCATCAAACTTTTATTACTGAATAGCAAGAAGATTGCAAGAATGACAATTATAAAAAACTAACAATTAAGCATAATCCATCAACAAAGGTGAACCCTAATGGATTCAAAAGATCTAGCTGCTCATGTTCATAGTCAAAGCAATTAAAGAACAAAATAAGGAAAAACAAATTAAAAGTATGTACACCCTTCTCTTTTAAGCTGAATGAGAAACCCTAAATTTGCAAATTCAAAATCTCAAACCCTAGTTGCCTCTTGAATGCTCCCAAAAGTTTGTCTTGATCTTCAATTCGATGTTGGAATAAGTGGAATCCCCCCTTCAATTGATGAAAATTGATCTCTCCAGGTCTACAATTGAGGTATAGGAAATATTTGATTAAGTGTGTGTCTTGGAATTGAGTCCAAAAATCGTCCTCTTCAATTAGAATTCAAAATCGCCTATATAGTTGATTCAGCATGGCCGGAGTCCAGGCTGTGATGATTCAGCACGGCCGGAGTCCAGGCTGTGCTGAATCTGTGGAGTCTGTTGTGCTGAGCCACCACAGGCCGTGCTGGAGGCCGTGGTGGCTACGGAAGTCATGCTGAAATGGCACAATTGGGGATAGCCTCTTGATAATTCAGCACGGCCGGAGTCCAGGCCGTGCTCAACCCTCGGGGTGCTTGTTCTCGCCCAATTTGATGGATTTTGCTCCGTAATCACACGTATTTCCCTCGATTACTGATGGTGTCCTTCGAAAATGACCTGAAACGAAAAGGGAAACAAAAGACAGGTGATTCTAGCATAAAACGGGATAATCATGCATAAAAATGTGAACAATCGGGCATGAAAACATGTGTAGTATGATGCTTATCACTTAACAAAAATAAGGGTAAATTCACGTGGGCCTACCTAAAAACACTTCGATCCAAATCACTTCATTGTATGCATTTTAAAAATCAAAGAGCTCGAATTTCAACTTGTATTATGCTTGGATTAATAAAAACAATATAATTTCTCATTTATGCGCGTGGATTTATGGCTCATTCTACTTGATCATCGAGCTAAGGCCCAATACCATCGGTTAAGCTTGTCAATTGCGTTCATGTGATTCTTTACACCAAAACTTGCATCATCAGGATTCCTCGTGCCTAGAGGAATAATGAAGGATGGAGATCCAATGGTACAAATCCTAAATCGGAATATTTGGGTGTGCCTCGATTATTGTCATTCCTTCTTTCCTCTAAAATATTCGTCCGTGATCATTCGAAGAATGATATCAACACATGATCAACTAATTTTTTTCTTCACATTCTTTAAAGCATTGGATCAATGCCTATGATTGCTGCTTCCACGTGGTTTCACTCAACACTCATGTTTATGCCCCAAATTAAACCAAACCATCATTCTAGATAGAGATTAGAAAGAGAGATATAATAGAAACAAACAAAATGAGAATATAGGTAGGATTTCAGATCTGGTAAGGAAAAATATCACAAGTTCTTTGTTCATTTCCATACAGCTAGGTGTAAGGATCAAATCAAATTGATTTAAACACAAGAGTAGATAAAGAACACAAAAGAAAGGAAGGACACGACGGATAAGTCTATGCTTGGTAGTGCAAGTGTTGATAAGTCCATAAGGTTTTTGAAAGAACCCATAACTTGATTTTCTGCAATATAGAAAACTAAAATAATATCTAATTACTATCATGTATTCGGTTGGATGCGGTTTTTATAGTGCAAAAGCCCGAATTCCATATAAGGAAGAAACTAGAAGCTAAATATGAATAAATAAATAAATAAAGATGAATAAACTAAAGTCAAATCAACAACTAGAGAGGAGTTGCCTGGTCAACAGCTCTCATAGTCCCAAATTTTATGAGCCAGCTTGATACGAACCAAACTAGCACAACAAATCCTATACTAATAAGGAGTCTTGATGATGCAAATCCTACTAGCTCAAGGAATTCTAATCCAATAAGGAGTCCTCACTCAACTAGGAATCCTAATCCTACAAGGATTCCTGATGATATTAGCAGTACAAGCAACGAAAGGAATCCTAGATCAACTAGGAGTCCTAGTTCGATTCAAATTACAAGTCAATGAGCTTATCCAAGACTATTGGGCTAATGACACATCTAGCCTTGAAGAATTGGAATTAAGTTCAAGGCTCATTAATCTAATTCAGTTTATTGGATTTAAATTAATTTAATTGGGCTTAAAAAGACCAAAGAAGTTGAATTGGAGCATATGAAGACTTTGGGCCTAACTTGGCTTATGTTATGAGGTCCATCTATATGGCTTATGTAAATTAGGGTTATAAGTCTTATTTTGGGCGGCCACACATGTATTTTAACCTAACTAGGATTCTGCTTAAGTTATCTTTTTTAATTAGTAAGGTTATCCTTATCTTAGATGAGATGTAAATCCTTATTAGTTAAGATTTAGAGTTTTCTAAGGCCTCTATATAAGGCTAGTACGAATTTTGATGTAAAAAAAAACTTGAAGTTGAATGATAATTGGTATTTTTACCGTAAAGCTTATTTGATTTGTCTTTGTGTTCTTGTTTGAATGCAAATCTTACTTATCAAGGAGTTCATCTATCCTGGTGGTGTACTTGGAATTGGTGCTTAATGGACTTAGTTTTCCTTAGGTTCTAATTCTTGATCATCTGTCTAAGAAATGTGTCTTCTAACCTTTCTTAGGGGTTGAACCGAATTGGTTCTTAGGGTTGTCATGTTAATGTGTTGGGGGTCCGCAATTCAGAAGGGGTTCTCAAGCTTATTTATGGAGGTTCCATATAACAACTTAATGAAAAGAAGGGAAAATCTACGAGGGCCTACCTAATAACATCGCCACTCAAATTATTCTTTAAATGCATCCTAAACATCAAAACACTTGCATTCCCACTTGCATTACACTTTGATTAATAAAAACCAACATGATATCTCTCTACTATGCATGGATTTACGTCTCGTCCGACTTGATCATCAAGCTAAGCCCTTGCCATTGGTTAAGCTTGTCAATTACATTCCCATGATTCCTTACGTCAATCCTTGTGTCATCAGGAGTCCACGTGCCTAGAGGAATAAGGAATAATAGAGATCTTAATGGTGCAAATCCTGAATCAAGATATTTGGGCGTTCCTTAATTCTCGGTGTTCCCTCTTTCCTCCAAAAGATTCTCCCATGATCATTGAAAGAATGATATCAATACTCGATCAACTAATTTTGTTTCTTCACATTTGTCCAAGGATTGGAACGGTGCCTATGATTGTCGCTTCGACACACTTAAACTCAACATTCTTGTTTATGCTCGCCAAATAAAACCAAACCATAAAACAAGACATAGATTGAAAGAAATGAACAAAAGAAATGAACAAATGAGAACATAGTTTGGATTTTGGATTTGATGAGGAAACAAAATAGCAAATATTTTATTCTCTTCTATGTCTAAGCGTAAGGATCAAATTGAATTGATTTAAATAAAGGAGTAGACAAAGAACACAAAAGAAAGGAAGGACATGAGCAATAAGTCTAGGTTCGTGATACGGATAGGCTAGCACAAGAAAAGCTTGGTTCTATACAAGATTGGGCTAGCAAGGAGAGGAGCATGCAAGGAAAGATAAGAATGCCAAATAAGGAGTAAGCTTCCCATTAGGCCCAATAACAAGGTCTAGAGCCAAGAAGTTGCAACAAGCCTTAAATGGTTATATACAAGATTGAGCTAGCAAGGAGAGTCCATTTGAAGGCACAGGATCCATAACTATTAAGGAACATCAAGATTAGGCTTTATTCAATCTGTTGAAGGTTCAAGCCTATGAAGAACTAATTAAGGCCGAAATATGCTTGTAGGCCTTGATTTAGTTTTATTAAGTTTATTTATGGCAGAATAGTCTTTTTTCTATTAGTTCTATTCTAGGGTTAGTTTCAAGTCTATTTAACTTGAACCAAGCCGTACGTTACTTTAGGTGTTGATTATTAATGATATTTTTTATTGTTCTAGCAACCTTTGCTTGAATTCTTGTAATCTTCTTGAATGCATTTAACATTTATTAAAGGTCTGACCTATCTTTGTGGCGTGCTAGGATTAGGGTTTAAAGAACTTAGTTTTCTTTAGGTTCTAATTCTATTGTTCAACTTTATAATATGATCTAGAGTGATCCTACGATTTGATTCAATTTATTAGTGGGTCTAGGTTAGTGATATACAGATTCATAACTATTAAAGTTCGTATATTCTATTCTTAAAGGTTCTTAACATTTAGTATTAGAGCTTTGGTTCTTGGAAATCAGATTGCATATCCTTGTCCTTTTAAGTTATTTAGTTCTTTCTTTAGGTTTTTGTGAAGGTATTTTGGCTTCTTGGAGATCTTGGAGTAGAGGTACGTTGTGTTCTTGATTTACATTGTTGTTCTTATTTTGTGTAATTTCATATTTAGATCTAGTAAAAGAAAAAGAAAATATAAAAAAGAAAGAAGATTTGTATTAAAAAAATTGAATCTTGAAGAAGAATCTCCAATCTTGGAAGCTTACTTGAATATCTTGATTTTCTTGAACTATCTTATGTATTTTCTTGAAATCTTTATTCTTGATTTGGTTTTTGATTATTTGTAGGGGCTGATCTTGTTAGTCAGGTTTTATTCTTAGTGTTTAGGGTTACAAAAGAGTCCTAATATAGACAAAGACAGGTTTCATATATTTTAGGAAGAGGTGTAGCTATAAAGTAACTAATGCATTCAGTTTAAAGAGATAAGAGGATTTGGGCAGCATATCTAATTGTATTGATAACAAACCAACTTGAGAAGAGATTGAACTGCAAAAATACAATCTAATATCCTAATTGCTTGCTGATTCCACGAATTTTCTCCTTCTTTTCTTCCTTTTACCTATTCTTAAGCGTTTGGGCAGAATTGAGAGAATTGGTGCCCAAGGGTTGTTCAAGCAATTTTGGTCGATTTTCTTTTTGAGTGTCTTGTTTCTGATCTAATCCCTTATTGATTATGATAACATTATTTAAGGTTTTAGATTGATCTTGAAGCTTAAAATTGGGTTTTGGTTACTGTTTGGTTAGAGAAAGGACACAATAACCCGAATTGCAGTCTTGCTTTCTTAGAGGTTTTTCTTCAATTATTTTCTTATAATTCTATTTCTTTAGTATTTTTTTTCATTTTCTTATTGTTTTCATCATTCTTGATTGACTCAATTCTGTTATAACATCAAAATTCTTTTTTTTTTTTTATTTTGGATTCTTGATTGTTTTTCTTATTTCTTGACTCTCAATTTTTGTTTCTTTCACATTTCCATTGCATCTTTAATGGTTTTTATTGAGTTTGATCATATCAAAGTTGTATAAGGTGTATTTTTTTAATTAGGCCGAATTAGAGTCTTGATATTCTTGCATGTATTTTCTTAATTCTTGCATGCTTTGAGTCTTTAATTCATATGTCCTTTATTTCTTTAGTTGTTTTCTAATGTTCTTGAGTGATTAAAAGTTGGAAAGAGTATTTCTTTAAAACTTGTCGATTTGCTTCTTACCTTTTTCTTCTTTCCATTTTACATATTATTGCTTTTAGATAACTTCTTTATATGTCATTTACTTCCTTTTAAGTTTCTTTAATCTTTGATTCCTAATTTCTTGATCCGAACACAACCTTGATACTTTCTTGAATTTTAACATTTGCTTCAACTAAGTGTTTTAATATTTGATTCTTGTGTTCTACAAAGAGAGTGATAAAATTTGTAGTGATTCTTGATTCATACAAGAATATTCAAAAATAAGCTTGAGTGGTGTGAAGTTTAACCTTGTGAGAACATACTTATTAGTGTGAAACACGAGTGAAGATCCCCATTATTTGAGGGTATACACATGAGGGATTGTGAGGACTTTAATTTTTTTTATTGTTTTAATTGTTTTTTCTAACCTTTTATTGCAGCCATGTTAAGTGGTTCAAATGGTAGTAATGGTGGCAATGATAATAAGGCTAGGATGCAACAACTTGGTATTTCTTTGCCACAAATGTATGAGAATGAGAGATTACAACGAAACATAACTACTTTGAATGAGAGGTTGGAAAGATGTGAGTTAGATACAAGGGAGATGACTAGATCTATGGAGGCTACCCAAAGAACACTTATAGATCAAATTGCAGCACTTGGAGGAAATAATGGTAATAGGCACAATATTGGAGTGGATGTAAGGCAAGGTGATCATAGACAAGAACCTATTGGAAATGATAGATATTATGACTAACTTTATAAGGATCACAATAACCCTGCATTCATAGGAGATGGTAGAGGAGGATTTAGTGTAAATTATGGTGTGGGTATAGGAGCTAGGCAAAACCCTAACTTGGGTAGAGGTGGTAGCAATTATGGTGGTAATGGGTATGGTAATGATGATGTTGACCGAAACCTAGGTAGTATCAAACTTAGGATACCCAACTTTGTAAGTAAATCTAACCTTGAAGCCTATTTAGACTGGGAAAAAGGGGTTCATTATATCTTTGATTGTCACAATTTTTCAGATGAGAAGCAGATGAGATTGGTGGTTAGTCATTTTAGTGACTATGCTATTATGTGGTATGAGCAGATGGTATTGAATAGGATTGAGTTACAACATTATATGGAGATTGATAAGATGGTGTACATTTCCATTAAAGTGGAAAAGCAACTCAAACCTAGATGGCCAACAAAGAATGACTTCAAGGGTAGTTCTAGTTTCAAACCGAAATGGAATAGCACTTGGAAAGGAGGTAAACAAGATGATAATAAATATGTTTTGCAAGATAACAAAGCAGAAGGGAGTTCGGACACCAAAGTACAAACTAAACCCGAATTGAACAAAAGTAGAAATAGAGACATTAAGTGCTTCAAGTACATGGGAAATGGACACATTGCTTCCCAATGTCCAAATAGGCAGCTATGGTGGTTAGAGAGCATGGCGAGATTGAATCCAAAAGTGAGAATAGTGACAATAAGGAGGAAAAATTCCATAATTAGGAGATTGCAGTGATAATGGTGTCGAAGAGCCAATTAGGGGTGATCTTTTGGTTGCTAGGCATACACTCAGTACGCAAATGAAGGATGATGATGATATTCGGCAGTAAAGGACATATTTTCCACCAGGTGCCATGTATAAGGTAAGACTTGTATCCTTATCATTGATAGTGGAAGTTGTACTAATGTTGTTAGTATTACAATGGTTGAAAAACTAGGATTGAACTTGATGCCTCATCCTAGACTATATAGATTGCTATGGCTTAACAATTCTGGTGAGATTAAGGTGAATAAGTAGGTTATTGTACCCTTCACAACATAGATGAGGTGCTATGTGATGTAGTGTCAATGCATGCAGGCCATATCTTGTTAGGTAGACCATGAAAATTTGATAGAAAAGCTCATCATGATGGCTTTCTTAATATGTATAGTTTTGTGAAGGAAGGGGAAAAAGTTACATTGACACCTCTTTCTCCTAAGGAAGTGTACAATGACTGAAGTAAATTAGAGAAAGAAAGGGTTGACATTGAAAATGGCAAGCGTGTTATTAAACCACCCAAGAATGATAAAGATAGTGGTAATCAAGCAAGTGAGCAACCTAAACTGAAAAAAGGTAGTTTTTTGGCTAAGGAAGGTGAGGTTAGGCATGCATTGCATACGATAGGGTAGTGTTTTTGGTTACTTATACAAATGTATACCTGAACACTGCTGACCTTGATCTTTCCTTGCCGAGTATGTTTGCTAATCTTTTGCAGGAGTTTGATGATGTTTTCCCAGAAGAAATGCCAATTGTTTTACCACTAGAAAGGGGCATAGAACATCAAATCGACTTCATGTCAGGGGCTGCCATACCAAATAGACCAGCTTATAGAAGCAATCCCGAGGAAACAAAGGAGCTTCAATGGTAAGTGGATGAGCTAATGACAAAAGGGTATGTGCGTGAGAGCTAGAGTCCTTGTGCGATTCTAGTAATTTTGGCTCCAAAGAAGGATGGGACATGGAGAATGTGTTTAGACTGTCGTGCAATTAACATAATAATGGTAAAGTATCATCATCCTATCCCTAAGTTAGATGATATGTTTGATAAGCTGCATGGTGCATGTCTTTTTACTATCAGATTCACATGAAAACTGGGGATGAATGGAAAATGGTTTTCAAGGCCAATTATGGTCTATATGACTAGTTAGTTATGCTGTTTAGGTTAACAAATGCACCTAGTACGTTCATGAAATTAATGAACCATGTATTTCGTGAATTTGTTTGTAAATCTGTAGTTGTGTATTTTGATGACATCTTGATTTATTCTAAGAATCTTGATAATCATGTTTTTCATGTTAGATGTGTCTTAGAAGTTCTTAGGAAGGAGAGGCTATTTGGCAATCTTTAAATGTGTATTTTTTGTTTAGATCGAGTCATTTTTCTTGGCTTTATAGTCATTCCTTGCTCCTCTAAGGACGATGACTCCTGATGATACAAGGATTGGCATAAGGAAATATGGGAGCGCAATTGACAAGCTCTACCGGTGGCATATGAGAGCGCATAAAATTTAGGACTACGAGAGTTGTTGCCCTGTCAACTCCTTTCTCATTCTTGATTTGGCTTTAGTTTATTTATCTTTCTGTAATTTATTTATTCATATTTAACATCTATTTTATTCTTCTTATGGAATGAGGGCTTTCGCACTATAAAAACCACATGTAACTGAATACTTGAGGCTAATGAGCAAATTATTTCAGTTTTCTACCTTGTAGGAAATCAAGTTATGGTTTTCATGTTAATGTGTTGGGGGTCCGCAATTCAAAAGGAGTTCTCAAGCTTATTCATATAGGGCCCAAATCAACTTATTTCTTCGCAAGGTAGGAAACTAAAATATTCAATTGCATGCGATTTTCATAGTGCAAAAACCCTCATTCAAAAGAAGAAATTAGAAGCTAAATATGAATAAATAAGTAAAAGAAGATGAATAAACTAAAGTTAAATCAAGAATCAAAGAGCAGTTGACTGGCCAACAACTCTCGTAGTCTCAAGTTTTATGAGCCAACTTAACAAAAACAAGAGAAAATTCTTGCGGGCCTACCTAATAACACTCCGTTGCAAATTACATCATTACATGCATCCCAAACATCCAAATGTTTGCATTCTCATCATTCTTGCGAATGTACTCCCTAGGCGTGAAACTTAACGTTAGCTTCTGACCTTGCGGGTCGATCGCACGCCGGTATCCATCATTCTGACTAGGACTCTCTTGGGTATCTAATCCTATTCGCTCCCCTACCTTTTGTCTATCAGTGTCAGTGTTGGCCCAGCGGAGTGCTTTCGCCGTTGGTGTTCTTTCCGATCTCTACGCATTTCACCGCTCCATTGGAAATTCCCTCTGCCCCTACCATACTCCAGCTTGGTAGTTTCCACCGCCTGTGCGTCTAGATTAATTGAAATCAACATGATTTCTCCATTGCACGCTTGGATTTGCATCTCGTCCTTCTTGATCATCATGTCACACTCTAATGCGACTATTGAAGCTTGTCTCCCATGATTCCTTAACGAAAACAAGGTTAATTTCGCGTGGGCATACCTAATAAGACTCTGGCCCAATTTACTTCATTATATGCCTCTTAAACATCAAAATGTGTGCATTCCTGCTTGTATTAATGAAAAGCATCATGATTTCTCCCTTAGAAGTGTGGATTTGCATCATCAGGTCATGCCTCAATACCACCGGTCAAGCTTGTCCCATGCTAATTTTTCCTTATTTTTGTTAAGTTGGCTCATGAAATTTGGAATCATGAAAGTTGTTGCCCAGTCAACTACTCTCTGGTTCTTGATTTGATTTTAGTTTATCCATATTTCTTTATTTATTTATTCAAATTTATCTTCTAGTTTCTTTTTCTTATGGAATGAAGGCTTTAAAATATAAAAACTACATGCTACTTGAGGCAAGTTAGCATATTATTTCAGTGCAATAGCTTGTGGGAAATCAAGTTATCGGTTCTTTCAAGAACTTTTTATACTTATCAACACTCGCGCTAATAAAAATAGACTTTCCGCTCATGTCCTTTCATTTTTTTGCGTTTTTTATCTGCCTTTGTGTTTAAATGAATTTGATTTGATCCTTACGCTTAGTTGTATAGAAGAGAACAAAGCACCTGTGATTTCTTTCCTTATTGGATCCAATATCTTACCTATTTTCTCATTTTGTTCATTTCTTTTATGCATCTTTCTAATCTTTGTCTAATATAATGGTTTTATTTTATTTAGGGAGCATAAGTACGAGTGTTGAGTGAAAGCGCGTGGAAGCGGCAATCATAGGCACCGATCCAATGCCTAGTATGGATTTTCAAGTTCATTGATTGATTAATGATTAATATATTTTGTGGATTTATACCCTATTCTTAGTTCTTGTTTAGAGTTGATGTATTACACATGTTTGCTTACATATTATTGTGCATTTTCTTAGCATTTATTGTGTTGCTATTCCAAGATCACCTGTGTTTTATGTCCCTTTGTATTCCAGGAGATTCTATAGGTCTATCATCAGTACTCGAGCAATTTTAAATAAATTCCAGGTGAAACCAGACCTAATCAGAGGCGTTTGACCTTGGGTTGACTTTTGAAAAGTCAACACGGCCCGTGTTTGAGCCCGTGCAAAAATTCCAAGCCGTGTAACTTAAGCACTTTGAAGTAACACGGTTTCCGAGGGTAACACGCCCTAGAGCACGACCCATGTTCGCTAACATGGGCAAGAACACACCCTTGAGACATTCGAGAACACGGCCCGTGTTGGTAACACGGGCCAGAACACGCCCTTGCTCGATTCAGTTCATTCTTTCAAGAAACTTGTGGACTTATCAACACTTGGACTAGTGAGCATAGATTTATCCCTCACGTCCTTCCTTTCGCTTATGTTCTTTATCTACGCTTGTGTTTAAATCAATTCGATTTGATCCTTACACTTAGCCGTATGGAAGAGAATAAAGAACTTGTGATTTCTTTCCTTATTGAATCAGAAATCCTACCTTTAGTATGTTGGTTTGGTTTTATAAAGAGAGCATAAACACGACTGTTGGCTGAAAGCGCGTGGCCAGGGCAATCATAGACACCGACCTAATGCTTAGAGGAATTCGGAGAAATAAAATTAGTTGATCGAGTGTTGATATCATTCTCCAAATGATCATAGATGAATCTTTTGGAGGAAAGAGGGATTGATTTAGGATTTACACCATTAGGATCTCCATCATTCCTTATTGCTCTAGGCACAACGACACATGATGACATAGGGATTGGCGTAAGGAATCATGGGAATGCAATTGATAAGCTTGACTGGTGGGATTAAGGCTTAGCTTTAAGATAAAGCATGACAAGATGTAAATCCACTTGCATAAGGGAGAAATCATAATCTTATTAATGAATCCAAGTGTAATACGATCATGATTACGAGCCTTTTTATCTTTAGGATACATATAATTAAGTAATTTGGTTTGGAGTGTCCTTATGTAGGCCTACACGAATTTCCTCTTATTTCTATTAAATTGGTTCATACAATTTGGGATCTCCATCACTCCTTGTTCCTCACGGCACAAGGACTCCTGATGACACAAGGATTACTGTAAGGATTGGTTAACCACTCTTGTAGTCCCAAATTTTACGAGCCAGCCTAATAAAAATAAGGAGAAATTCATGTTGACCTACCTAATAACACTCTGATCCAGACTACTGCATTATATTTGTCTCAAACATCAAAACGCTTACATTTCCACTTGTATTACGCTTGGATTTATTGAAAACAACATGATTTCTCCCTTACGCACTTGCATTTACATCTTATCCTGCTTGAACATCAAGCCAATCCCCACCCACTAGTTAGGCTTTTTAATTGCATTCACATGATTCCTTTTGCTAATCCTTGTGTCATGAGGAGTCCTCGTGCATAGAGGAATAAGGAATGATGGAGATCCTATTGACGTAAATCAGGAATCAGAATATTTAGGCATGTCTCGATTCTTAATGTTCCCTCTTTCCCCCAAAAGATTCAATTGCAATCATTTGAAGAATGATATCAATATTGGATCAACTAATTTTCTTTCATTGCATTTGTCCAAACATTATATCAGTGTCTATGATTTTTGCTTCCACGTGATTTAACTCAATACTCCTATTTATGCTCGCCAAATAAAACCAAACCATCATATAAGACATCGATTAGAAAGAAACGAATAAAAGAAAAGCACAAATGAGAACATAGGTAGGATTTCATATCCGATAAGGAAAAAAATCACAAGTATCTGCTTCTTAATTTAACTTTAGTTTATTTATCTTTCTTTATTATGTATTCATATTTATCTTCAAGTTTCTTCTTCTAATAGAATAAGGGCTTTCACACTATACAAACTGCATGCAACCGAATACTTGAGGCTAGTGAGCATATTGTTCTATTTTTCTATAGTGTAGTAAATCAACTTATGGGTTCTTTCAAGAACGTTTTTGGACTTATCAAGACTCGCACTAGCAAACTTTGACTTATTACTTATGTCCTCCCCTTCTTTTATATTCTTTGTCTACCCTTGTGTTTAAATCTATTAGATTTTATCCTTACACTCAATCATATGGAAGAGAACAAAAAAATTATGATTTTTTCCTTATCAGATCCAAAATCCTACCTATGTTCTCATTTTGTTCATTTCTTTGGTGCCTCTCTTTCTAATCTTCGTTTAGTTTGAAGGTTTGGTTTTACTTAGGGAGCTTAAACATTAGTGTTGAGGCAAAACTCATTGAAGCAGCAACCATAGGCACCGATCCAATGCTTGGACAAATGCAAATAAAGAAAATTAGTTGATCGAGTATTGATATCATTCTCAGAATGATCGCAGATAAATCTTTTGGAGGAGAGAGCAAACATTGAGAATCGAGCCACGCCTAAATATTTCGATTAAGGATTTGCACCATTGGGATCTTCGTCATTCCTTGTTCCTCTAGGCACGAAGACTCCTTATGACACAAGGTTTTGAAATAAATTCAATTTGATCCTTATGCTTAGCCATTTGGAAGAGTGCAAAGAAGTTTTGATTTCTTTCCTTATCAGATTCAAAATCTCACCTATGTAATTATTTTGTTCTTCTCTTTTTGCTCCGCTTTCTAATCTCTGTCTAATATGATGGTTTCGTTTGATATGGGGAGTAGAAACACAACTGTAGAGTGAAAGTGCATAGAAGCAGCAAGCACAGGCACTGATCTAATGCTTGGACAAAAGCGAAGAAAGAAAATTAGTTGATCGAGTACATGCACCATGGGGGTTTCCATCATTCATTATTCCTCTAGGCACGAGGACTCCCGATGACATAAGAATTGGCTTAAGAAATCATGGGAATGCAATTCACAAGTTTGACTGGTGGCATTGGAGCGTGACTTGATGATTAAGTAGGATGAGGTACAAATCCAAGCACGAGTTTTGATGTTTGGGATGCATATAATGATGTAATTTCTGTCGAATTATTAATAGGTTGGCCCATGCAAATCTCCCCTTATTTTGTTAGGCTGGCTCATAAAATTTGGAACTACAAATGTTGTTGACTAGTAAACTCCTCTCTGGTTCTTGATTTGACTTTAGTTTATTCATCTTTCTTTATTTATTTATTCATATTTAGCTTTTAGTTTCTTCTTTTTATTGAATGAGGGTTTTCGCACTATGAAAATGCATGCAACTAAATATTTGAGGCTAGTGAGCATATTATTTGAGTCTTAGACTTATCTCCCATGTCCTTTCTTTTGTGTTCTTTATCTACAATTGTCTTTAAGTCATTTCGATTTGATCCTTACCATATAGAAGAGAATAAAGAACTGGTGATTTCTTTCCTTATCAAATCTGAAATCCTAGTTGTATTCTCATTTTGTTCATTTATTTTTTGTGTCTCATTTAAGTCATAAATCCACATGTATAATGGAGTAATCATGTTGTTTTCGATCAATCCAAGCATAATACAAGTGGAAATGCAAGTGTTTTGACGTTTAGGATGCATATAATGAAGTAATTTGGATCAAAGTGCTATTAGTTAGGCCAAACAAACTTTCTCTTATTTTTGTTAAGCTGGCTCTTAAAATTTAGGACTACGAGAGTGTCTAACCAGTCAACTCATGTTTGGTCCTTGATATGACTTTAGTTTATTCATCTTTCTTTATTTATTTAATCATATTTAGCTTCTAGTTTTTTCTTCTTATATAATAAGGGCTTTCCCGCTATAAAAAACAACATGCAGCCAAATACTTAAGAGTAGTGAGCATATTATTTTATTTTTATACCTTGTGGAAAATCAAGTTATTAATTTTTTCAAGAACTTCCCGGACTTATCAAGACTCATACTTGCGAACATAGACTTATTCCTCCAGTCCTTCCTTTCTTTTATGTTCTTTGTCTACCTTTGTGTTCGCAAAAGTTCTATTTGATCCTTACGCTTAGCCGCATGGAACAGAATAAAAAACTTGTGATTTCTTTGTTGAAAAACGCACGTAATGGAGCAGCAGAAGCTCTTAAAAATTTCATATCTCATAGAAATTAAGGTTACAAGCTACAATTGAGGATTTAAGTTGAAAAAGTAAATAACTTTTCTTTTATGAACATGAAGAACATAACTTTTCTTGATTGTTGATGATGTTTATATTAGAGAATTAAATAGAGATTCACAATTGCGAACCCTCTAGATTATCTCACATAATCAATTTTAAGCAAAGCTATTCAATCATTAAAGATGAAGAACTCCTCTTCTTTCAAGTTTCCTACTTTGATAACCTTGTTATAATCGTAAGTATGTCGAATTATATCACTATATATGATAATAGGAGTAAGAAACTCTCTTATATAGTGTCAAGGATTTATAATCCTTAACACAGTTATACAAACACATGTCATTAGAAAACTCTTTTGTGATGACATGTGTCAAGCAGTATTAACACATGTCATCATAAAACTCTTTAGTGATGACACATGTATACCTATATTGACATATCTCATCATAAAACTCTTTTATGATGACAACTGTCAAGCTATATTAACACATGTCATTATAAAACTCTTTTATAATGACACATGTCAGGTTGCTTTCTTGACATATGTCATTATAAAACCCTCTTAGTGATGATACTTGTCTAGTTGCTTTCTCTACATATGTCATCATAAACCCTTTTATGATGACACATCTCAAGCTACTTTCTTAATACATGTCATCATAAACCCTTCTATGATGACATGTGTCAAGCTACTGTACAAATACATGTCACTACAAACTGTTTGTGATGACATGTGTCAAGCTCCTTCAATATATAACACTTATATATTATACATTATTTAGACATTTACGAACTATAACTTCGGATGATACTAGTGTCCCTACTTAAGGTACAAGTTAAGTCTATCGCCGTGCTTGAGTTGATCTTAACGTGTGTGACTTTCTAGGTTCATTATTAATTGGTAATGGGAGTTTAATATTAAACTCTTTAATTTTAATTAGAACACTTTAACCAACTAAAGGAACAATTAATCAATTGTCCCTTAATCATTCCCATAAATTATAATTGATCTCTAGCAACATAAAGGAAGGACGTGAGTGATAAATCTAGGTTCGCTAGTACGGGTCTTCATAACTCCGCAATGTTCTTGAAAGAACCCATAAATTGATTTTTCACAAGGTAGAAAACTAAAATAATCTACCCACTAGCCTCAAGTATTCGGTTGCATGTAGTTTTTATAGTGCGGAAGCCCTATTTCCATAAGAAGGAGGAACTAGAGGCTAAATATGAATAAATAAATAAAGAAAGATGCATAAATTGAAGTCAAATTCAAAATGAGAGAGGGGTTGATTGGTCAACAATTCTTATGGCTCCAAATTCTATAAGCCAGCTTAATAAAAACAAGGTGAAATTCGTGTGGACCTACCTAATAACACTTCGACTCAAATTAAATTAAATGAATTCGATTTGATCCTTACAGTTGGTTGTATAGAAGAGAACAAAGAACTGGTGATTCTTTCATTATTGGATCCAAAATCTTACCTATGTTATCATTTTGCTTGTTTGTTTTGTGCCTCTCTTTCTCATCTCTATCTAGTATGATGGTTTGGTTTTATCTAGGGAGCATAAACACGAGTGTTAAGTGAAAGCGGCAATCATAAGCAATGATCCAATGCTCAGACAAATGCAAAGAAACAAAATTAGTTGATCGTGTATTGATATCATTCTACGAATGATCGTGGATAAATCTTCTAGAGGAAAGACGAAACAATGAGAACTAAGACACGCTCGATATTCCAATTCAGGATTTACACCATTAGAATCTCCATCATTCCTTGTCCCTAATGGGATTTTTGATGGATTTGCCAGAGTCACATTGTGAAATTATTATGAAGAACGTTTAAAGTCGGATTCATAAACAAGGACCTCGACCCAACACTTTACTAGAAGTGTGAACCTTGGTATAGAAAAGGTTTTGGATGCCACGTTCAAGATTAAGGAAGAAGGTGAGTGATAAGTCATAAAGGAACGCTAGAAGACAAGTCTTGATAAGTACAATGAATGTAAATAAAGAAAACAAAACCTAATTCCCTTATGCAATAAGGAATTAATCTAAGATAGGAAATAACAAATAAAGCCTAAATTGAAATCTTCATAAATAGAAAAATAATCAACTTATAAATCAAGGAGATATTCCTAATCAATTAAAATGGTGCCTCCCCCTTGAGTTTCTCCTAAAAAATGCCTAAGTAGTATATTAGGCATTATTAGAATGTTTCCTAAATGACAAAACAAGAAACAAAGTTGGCATCCTTTCGTATAGGAAAAATTGACCAAAACAAGCATTAAATACTTCTAAATAAGCAAAAGGGGCGGTTGTCATTGTTTCCTAATTAATTTTGGCTACTTGACTTGGAACTTGATATTAATGGATCATTTAGGCTTGGAACTTGATCTCCTCGACTTGGTTGGATACTTGGCTCCTTAGGCTTGGGCTTGCATCAGTTCCTCTAGGCACGATGAGTTTTAATGACACAAGCATTAGCGTAAGGAATCATCGAAACTCAATTGACAAGCTTGACCGGTGGCATTGGGGCTTAGCTTGATGATGAAGCAAGATAAGACATAAATCCACACGCGTAAGGGAGAAGTCATGTGGCTTTTTATTAATCCAAGCGTAATACAAGCAGCAATGGGAGCATTTTAATGTTTAGAAGGCATACAATGAAGTAATTTATATCGAAGTATTATTAGGTAGGCCCACGCGAAAATGAAAGAGTAAATGGAGTGTAATGAAAATTAATGAGGCAATGGAGAAGATGCAGTTATATATGGCAGCCAACCAAAAGCCATATTAGAGCAAATCAATGCTAATGCTAGTGCAGGAAATAATAGGCAGAACTTGGTAGGCAATGAGGAAGATTTAGACTTGGTCTTTGATGATGATGATAATGCCACAACTATGGGTGTTGGCCGTGGCATGGGTTGAGGAGCTACAGGAGGCTGAGACAATTTAATGGGTAGAGGGAATAGTGGAGGTGAGTTTGGTGGTTACTATGGGCATAATGATGATGTGGATAGAAACTTGGATAGCTTCAAAATTAGGATTCCTACTTTTTAGGAAAATCATATCCGGAGGCATATTTGGAGTGTGAAAGCAAGTAGACCTTATCTTTGATTGTCCTAATTTTTATGAGGAAAACAAGGTAACGTTAGTGGTTACTCAATTTTCTGATATGCAATAGTATGGTGTGATCAATTGGTGGCGAGTAGAAGAAGAAACATGGAAACGTGTATTGATACTTGTCATGCTTTCAAGACTATCATGAAAAGACATTTTGTACCTAGACATTACCATAGGGAATTACATCAAAGACTCCAAGCTTTGAAGAAAGGTACTAGGAAGGTAGAGGATTATTATAAGGAAATGGAGATGCTCATGACAAGGACTGATTTCGATGAAGATACGGAAGCTACCATAGGAAATGGCATGTTTTATTGTTGGGCTTAATAAGGAGATTGTGAATATGGTCGAATTACAACATTATGTAGAACTTGAGGAGTTAGTTTCATCTTGTAATTAAGATTGAAAAGCAATTAAAACCAAGGGGCGCAGCAAGGTCGGAACAAAAAGGCACTTCAAGCAATAGGCCTAATTGGTCTAATCAATAGAAAGGAAATAAAAGAGGAGATGATAAGGCTATTTATTATGGGAAAAAAAGTAAGAATGTTTTAGGCAACAAGGTCATATGGAACCTCTATGAATCAGCTTGAGGACCCCTTTTGAATTGCAGACCCCTAACACATTAACATGAAAACTCCAAGAACCAATTCGGTTCAACCCCTAAGAAAGGTTAGAAAACATATTACTTAGAAAGATGATCAAGAATTAGAACCTAAAGAAAACTAAGTCCTTTAAACCCCAATTCCAAGTACACCACAAGGATAAATCAACTCCTTGATAAATAAGATTTGCATTCAAATAAGAACACAAAGACAAAGCAACAGCTTTAAGGTCTACAAACCAATTATCATTCGAGTTCAATTTCAACTTAATCTTTTTGTTAAATCAAAATTTGTACTAGCTTTATATAGGCCTTAGAAAATCCTAAATCATAACTTATAAGAATTTACATCTCATATAGGATAAAGATAACCTTCCTAACTAAAAGAGATAACTTAAACAAAGTCCTAATTAGGTTAAAAATAGGTCATGTAGATAGGACTCATAACATAAGCCAAGTTAGACCTAGAGTCTTCATATGCTCCAATTTATCTTCTTTAGTTTTTTCAACCCCAATTAGATTCATTCAAGCCTAATAAACTGAATTACATTAATGAGCCTTGAACCATTGTAAGTGATAGGGATGTTAAATTCTGAAGTCATTTTTGGCATGTGTTATGGGTAAGTTAAGCACTAAATTATTATTTTCTACTACTTACCATTCATAAACATATGGACAAATCAAAGTTGTGAATAGAACTTTGGTTCAACTGCTTTGTTCTTTAATTTCTAGGAATCTTAAATCTTTGCAGGATCTTTTGCCATATGTGGAGTTTTCATACAATAGGGCTATTCATAGCATTACACATTGTTCTCGATTTGAAATTGTTTATGTTTTTAACCCATTAGCTCCTATTGATCTAGTTTCTTTGCCTCTTAACAAGCTTATTAATGTTGATGGTTCTTCTAAGGTAGATTTGGTTAAAAGACTACATGAACAAATTAAAGAGAGCATTGAGTAGCAAAATACTAGAGTAATCGAAAGAGTTAACAAAGGAAGAAGGCCAATGGTGTTCCAACCTAGTGATTGAAAGCAAGGTTTTCGCAAGGAAAGGTTCCCAAATCAAAGAAAGCCAAAGCTAAGTCCAAAGGATGATGGACCATTTCAAGTACTTGAGAGGATCTACGACAATGCTTACAAAATTGATTTACAAGGTAAGTATAATGTGAGTGGCACATTTAATGTTGCTGATTTGAGTCCTTTTGATGTAGGTGATAAGTTTGATTCAAGGACGAATCATCCTAAAGAAGGAGGGAATGATATAGATCGGCCAAGGCTTAAAGATGTTGATTTGGTTGGGCTTGATGATAAGGGCAACAAGAAAGAATCAAGGAAGGATCCATTAAGTTTGTCACAAGGTCCAATTACAAGGTCAAAGGCCAAGAAGCTTCAAAAGCCCTTAAATAGCTATATGCAAGAGTGGGCTAACAATGGAAGTCCAATAGAATACGGCCTAAATGACATTCATAAAGAATGGACTTTGTTTAATCTTCTCAAAGTCCAAGTTTATGAAGGCTTCTTTTAGCTCTTAGTATCCTATTTGGTTAGATGTTAAAGTCTCCTAAGCTTGTGAAGAAACTCATATTAGATCATATTAATTATGTAAGAGTTCTTGACGTGAATCCTACAAGTACAAGGAATTCTACTCTGACTAGGAATCCTACTTGAATTAGGAGTCCTAATCCTACGAGGAGTCCTACTCCAACTAAGAGTCCTACTTCCACTAGGAATCTTAGTCCGACAAGGAGTCCTACTCCAGCTAGAAATCCTAATCCAACTAGGATTATACACGAGCCACTGAAATATTACTAGAGCTCATATGAAGAAGTTAAAGGATGCTTTAGGAGTGTTCATGAAGCAAGAGTTGAAGCTTAGGTTGGAGATCCAAAGTCCAAGTGAGATTGGGCTTAATTAAGACAACTGGTGTCAAGATACTCTTATAAACTTAATTCAATATATGGAGGCATGAACTAGTCAAAATTGTCCCCAAAATAAATAAGTCAAGCTAATTGGAGTCCAATACTCAAGAATTGGTCGCTTATTACATGTTACTTAAGCCCAAATGTCATTTTTATTATATGGGCTAGGGTTGGACGAATTTTAAGAGTACTTGTTCATTTAAAGAAGTTTTTTAATAGTTCAGAATCTTGTTTTAAGTTATTCTTTTAGTTTAGGAGTTCTATTCCTAGTTGCTATTGTTATTGGCTTCCTTATTATTATAGAATTAGGTTATTCTAAGGCCTATATAAGCTAGTATGAATTTCTATATAAAGTTTGGTTGAATATTGTTTATTTTAGAGTTAATTCTCTTATTTTGTTCTTTATAAACCTGGTGAATTTATGAATTTATCAAGTGAATGTTTGATATTTTACAAGTTTAGTTTAATCTAAACTTTTGTTTATATTAAACAGCCTTTAATTCTTTATAATTAAGGTTCGTAAGTACAAGTTATTTAAAGGTCTTATTGGGAGTTAGAGTTTCTTTGCTTAATTAGGTGAACGATCCTTGGTAAAGACATCAATATTGAATACAGGTTAGGCATAAGTTAGGCACGTTTATATCAATTCTATTCTTCTTAGGACTTTGGATATGTCTTTAAAACATATCAAATTGGTATGCCATTTTTCAAATTATGATCAATTAAATTTTTTACTTTCTTTCAAGCCAAAATTGCTTGTATATTATATTCTTGTTTGAATGCAAAACTTACTTATCAAGAACTTAATTTATCCTTGTGGTATACTTGGAATTCGGGTTTAAGGAACTTAACTTTCCTTAGGTTCTAATTCTTGATTATCTTACATTCTTATTAGACGATCCTAGGATTCAATTTCAAGTTGCTCTTTGGGTTTTCAAGTTAGCGATTCACGGATTTATAAGGATTAGAGTTCTTGGAGGTTCTTGAACTTCTAGTATCAGAGCTCTTAGCTCTTGAATCAGGTTACTTATTCTTCTTTAAAGTTATTTCATTGTGTTCTTTAAGTTTCCAAGCGGTTTTATTCGTTTCTTGATGACAATCTTGATTGCCGCTTCCACGCGCTTTCTCTCAATAGTGGTGTTTAGGCTCTCCAAATAAAACCAGACCATCATACTAGACAAAGAGGAGTTGACTGTTAACAACTATCATAGTCCTAAATTTAATGAGCTAGAATAATAAAAGTAAGGGCAAATTCGTGTGGGCAACACTTAATAAAACCCCGGCCCAAATTATATAATTATATGCATCCCAAACACTAAAACGCGTGCATTCCTTGTTAGATTAATCTAAAATAATATTATTTCTCCTTTAAGCATGTAGATTTGTGTCTCGCCCTGCTAGATCATCACATCACACCCTATTTCTTTACTATTTAGATATCCCAAGTTTTTATTTAGTGCATTAATACAATCATATCATGGTGAAACGAAGTCAATATATTATTTAAGCATATAAAAGATCATAAAGTTTTTATTCATATAATACATGTGAAGTACATTTACAAATATAACCAAAACATATGCCTTTATCATGTGGATGCTTATGATACAAGGAGAGAGAGAGAGAGTGAGGGTTCGACTGATGACTTTGCTCTATACTTTATTTATAATGCTATATGCTTCAAATAGTCACACCTCAAGCTTCACTTTCTCGAAAAAATAATTGTGATTTGGTGAGTCATGACTCAATGAATATAAATATCAATTAAATTCTAAAGGCACAAAAATAAACAATTGATGTCAGATCAATACAAAAATATGATTCATTCAAAGGCAAGTGCTAATATATTGTTCATTTATTTTTTTGTTGTGGCTTGGGACGACAAATATTGCTCCCGGGATTCATGTAAAACAATTGCCATTTAATTTTGCTGGCCAGCATATAACATGTGAATCATGTGATATCCTTTGATCATTTACATTTTCCATATGATTTTGCAAATATTTGTCAAGCCGGTCACAACAACCTTTTATATCCGTACGCAAGTGCTCAAATGTAAAATTTGCATTGAACTTATAAACACTTGTATATAAACATAACCAATCAATAAACAAACTACAAACATTTAAATAATCAAAACAATTCACCTCAATCACATAATTTCACCACATGTTCACACTAATCTCAATCACACAATTTCACCCAAAAAGTCTATCAATTTATACTCACCTTTTAGATACTAATTACGTTATGGACAACCTGTATTCCTTCTCGAGCTTCACCGATGCCTTGAGATCCTAAAATATGACATATATTTGGTCAAAAATATACCTACAATAAGTGTTTACGCTTGGTATGCAATTAGTATATTTTTAGGATATGCTCTTTATATGTGTAAGCTTAACATTTATGCACAATTCTTTCCTATTGGACAGCTTGACCTTGCTAGACCCGAGAGTCAATAACTTTCACTAAAAAATTCTAAATTAGTTGATTCCTTTTTTCTATAAAACTAGACACATAGAGCTCTAACATATACAAAACTTATCACAATATAAGCTCTAAAAAATTAATGGTGAATTTTTGAATCCAAACTTATGCTCTGCAAAAAAATAATTTGAGCAAGTCTAATTCGGTTTAGAATTTCTCAAGTTACACAAGTCCAATTGAGAAATCCTATTCCAGAAACTTCATTAACATATAAAGGAACAACTTTCATGTTTTAAACTTCATCTAGTTTGGCCTCTAAAGTCCGCATACTATTTGGGAAACACCTTTGAATTTTGCCTGGAGATGCAGGCAAAGCAGAATCAACCTCACTCCAAGGGCGATTTCCCATTACACACATATTATTTTATTAAATTGCATCAGATGGTTTTAGATAACATAAAAAGGAAGAAAACTCATGTTTAACAATTTGTCTAATTCAGCCCCTAAGGGTCTCATATTTTATTAAACAAAGGAAAACACCATGCAGTAGATAAAATTTAACCAGTCCCAATCAAAGAAGAATTTCTCATATAATTGCTCTAAAATAGAATTTAGGGACTATGAAATCACTTCACACCATATAATCATATGATTTCAATTATAATATAGAATAAAAATAAGTAACTTACCCAAATCATTAGCTGAAATCAACAAGATTTAGGTTTAGGAGTTTGAGAGAAAAAGGGAAAGGAATTAGATATAGATTTTTTTGTTTTTTTTTATATGGGAGTTATAGCTTAATAACGAGATACACTAGAGTTTTCTAGTGTTTCTTTTTTCACAAGATAAGGACACTCCCATACACATCCACTACCTCCATACACATCCACTATCTTATATTTATATTTATTATTATTATTATTATTATTATTATTATTATTATTATTATCATCATTCTTTTTGTTATATTTTAATCAATTTTCAAATAAAAGTCCAAATCAATCTATATAAATGAGTCAACTAGATTCAATTCCTTATATATTTATCTATTGACTCAACTTTCAATTTTATAATACCTCAAATACATCCTATATTACACATACTAAAATATGTCATTGCAATGCTATAAGGGTTCTTTGGGTAGCCTCCACAGTTCTAGTCATCTCCCTTATATCTAACTCAAATTTTTCCAACCTCTCATTCAAAGTAGTTATGTTTCGTTGTAATCTCTCATTTTCATATATTTGTGGCAAAGAAATACCAGGTTGTTGTATCCTAGCCTCATTATCATTGCCATCATTACTACCATATGAACCATTTGACATGGCTGCAATAAAAGGTTAGAAAAATAATAAAAAAATTAAAGTCCTCAGACACTCTCTCACATGTTTACCCTCAAATAATGGGGATGTTCACTCGTGTTTCACAATAATAATTATGTTCTCACAAGGTTAAACTTCACAACACTCAAGCTTGTTCTCAAATATTCTTGTGTGAATCAAGAATCACTACAAATTTTATCACTCTCTTTGTAGAACACAAGAATCAAAGATTAAAACACTTAGTTGAAGCAAACTTAAAATTCAAGAAAGTATCAAGGTTGTGCTCGGATTAAGAAATTATGAATCAAAGATTAAAAAAACTCAAAAGGAAGCAAATGACATATAAAAAAGTTAGCTCGAAACAATAATATGTAAAATGGAAACAAGGAAAAGGTAAGAAGCAAATCGATAAATTTTAAAGAAATAATCTCTCCAAGCTTTAATGATTCAAGAACATTAGAAAACAACTAAAGAAACAAAGGACATATGAATTAAAGACTCAAACCATGCAAGAATCAAGAAAATACATGCAAGAATATCAAGACTCTAATTCGGCCTAATAAAAGAAATACACCCTAGACAACTTTGATTTGATCAAACTCAATAAAAGCATTAAACATGTAATGGAAATGTGAAAGAAACAAAATTGAGACTAAAGAAATAAGAAAAACAATCAAGAATCCAAAATACCCAATTCGACTATTTTTTAATTTTGATGTTATAACATAATTGAGTCAATCAAGAATGATGAGAATAATAAGAAAATAATAGAAAACACTAAAGAAATAGAATTATAAGAAAATAATTGAAGAAAAACCTCTAAGAAAGCAAGATTGCAATTCAGGTGCTTGTATCCTTTCTCTAACCAAACAGCAACCAAAACTCAATTTTAAGCTTCAAGATCAATCTAAAACCTTAAATAATGTTGTTATAATCAATAAGGGATTAGATCAGAAACAAAACACTCCAAAAGAAAATCGATGAAAATTGCTTGAACAACCTTGCACACCAATTCTCTCAATTCTGCCCAAACGCTTAAGAACAAGTAAAAAGAAGAAAAGAAGGAGAAAATTCGTGGAATCAGCAAGCAATTAGGATATGAGATTGTATTTTTACAGTTTAATCTCTTCACAAGTTGGTTTGTTGTCAATACAATCAAATCTGCCGCCCAAATCCTCTTATCTCTCCATATTGAAAGCATTAGCTACTTTATAGCTACACCTCTTCCTAAAATATAGGAAAGTTGTCTTAGCCTAGATTAGGACTCTTTTGTAACCCTAAACACTAAGAATAAAATGTGATTAACAAGATCAGCCCCTACAAATAATCAAAAACCAAATCAAGAATAAAGATTTAAAGAAAACACATAAGATAGTTCAAGAAAATCAAGATATTCAAGTAAGCTTCCAAGATTGTAGATTCTTATTCAATATTCACTTTTTTAATATTTATCATCTTTCTTTTTTGTATTCTTTTCTTTTACTAGATCTAAATATGAAATTACACAAAATAAGAACAATAATGTAAATAAAAAACACAACCGTACATCTACTACAAGATCTCCAAGAAACCAAAATACCTTCACAAAAACCGAAAGAAAGAACTAAATAACTTAAAAGGACAAGGATATGCAATCTGATTTCCAAGAGCCAAAGCTCTGACACTAAATGTTAAGAACCTTTAAGAATAGAATATATGAACTCTAATAGTTATGAACCTGTATATCACTAACCTAGACCCACTAATAAATTGAATCAAATCGTAGGATCACTCTAGATCATATTATAAAGTTGATCAATAGAATTAGAATGTAAAGAAAAATAAGTTCTTTAAACCCTAATCCTAGCACGCCACAAAGATAGATCAAACCTTTGATAAGTGTTAAATGCATTCAAGAAGAATACAAGAATTCAAGCAAAGGTTGCTAGAACAATGAAATATCATAAATAATCAAAACTTAAAGTAACATATGGCTTGGTTCAAGTTAAATAGACTTGAAACAAACCCTAAAAGAAAGCTAATAGAAAAAATACTATTCTGCCCTAAATAAACTTAATAAAACTAAATCAAGGCCTATAAGCATATTTTGGCCTTAATTGATTCTTCATGGGCTTGAACCTTCAATAGATGGAATAAAGCCTAATCTTGATGGTCCTTAATAGTTATGGATCTTGTGCCTTCAAATGGACTCTCCGTGATAGCCTAATCTTGTATATAACCATTTAAGGCTTGTTGCAACTTCTTGGCTCTAGACCTTGTTATTGGATCTTGTGGGAAGCTTAGTATATATTTAGCATTCTTATCTTTCCTTGCGTGCTTCTCATCAAGCCTATCATCTTCAAGCTTTTCTTGTGGTAGCTATCCGTATCACGAACCTATACTTATTGCTCACATCCTTCCTTTCTTTTATGTTCTTTGTCTACTCATTTGTTTAAATTATTTTGATTTGATCCATACGCTTAGACATAGTAGAGAATAAAGAATTTTCTTTTTTGTTTCCTCATTGAATCCAAAATCCAAACTATGTTCTCATTTGTTCATCTCTTTCTAATCAATGTCTTGTTTTATGGTTTGGTTTTATTTGCAAGTATAAACAAGAGTGTTGAGTTCAAGTGTGTGGAAGCGACAATCATAGGCACTATTCCAGTGCTTGGACAAATGTGAAGAAATAAAATTAGTTGATCGAGTATTCATATCATTCTTTCAATGATCGTGGGAGAATCTTTTGGAGGAAAGAGGGAACGCCGAGAATTGAGGCATGCCCAAATATTCTGATTCGGGATTTGTGCCACTAAGATCTCCATCATTCCTTGTTCCTCTAGGCACAAGGACTCCCGATGACACAAGGATTGATGTAAGGAATCATAGGAATGTAATTCACAAGCTTGATCAATGGCATTAGGGCTTAGGTTGATGATCAAGCAGGATGAGAGGTAAATCCACGCGCATTAGAGAGATATCATGTTGGTTTTGATTAATCAAAGTGTAATACAAGTGAGAATGCAAGTGTTTTGATGTTTGGGATGCATATAAAGAAGTAATTTGAGTGGGGGTATTATTAGGTAGGCCCTCGCAGATTTTCCCTTATTTTCGTTAAGCTGTGATATGGAACCTCCACAAATAAGCTTGAGAATCCCTTCTGAATTGAAGACCCCCAACATATTAACATGACAACTCCAAGAACCAATTTGGCTCAACCCCTAAGAAAGGTTAGAAGACACATTTCTTAGAAAGATGATCAAGAATTAGAACCTAAGGAAAACTAAGTCCCTTAAGCCCCAATTCGAAGTACACCACTAGGATACATGAACTCCTTGATAAGTAAGATTTGCATTCAACAAGAGCACAAACACAAAGTAAATAAGCTCTAAGGTAAAAATACTAAATATCATTCAACTTCAAGCTTTTTTTACATCAAAATTCGTACTAGCCTTATATAGGCCTTAGAAAACTCTAAATCTTAACTAATAAGGATTTACATCTCATCTAAGATAAGGATAACCTTTCTAATTAAAAAAGATAACTTAAACAGAATCCTAGTTAGGTTAAAATACATGTGTGGCCGCCCAAAATAAGCCCTATAACCCTAATTTACATAAGTCATATGGATGGGCCTCATAACATAAGCCAAGTTAGGCCTAAAGTCTTCATATGCTCCAATTCAGCTTCTTTGGTCTTTTTAAGCCCAATTAAATTCATTTAAACCCAATAAACTGAATTAGATTAATGAGCCTGGAACTTAATTCCAATTCTTCAAGGCTTGATGTGTCATCAACTCAAATGTCTTGGATAAGCTCATTGACTTGCAATTTGAATCGAACTAGGACTCCTAGTTGATTTAGGATTCCTTTCGTTGCTTGTATTCCTAATATCATCAGGAAGCCTTACAGGATTAGGATTCGTAGTTGAGTGAGGACTCCTTATTGGATTAGAGTTCCTTGAGCTAGTAGGATTTGCATCATCAAGACTCCTTGCTGGAATAGGATTCGTTATGCTAGTTTGGTTCGTATCAAGCTGGCTCATAAAAGTTGGGACTGTGAGAGCTGTTGACCAGTCAACTCCTCTCTAGTTGTTGATTTGACTTTAGTTTATTCATCTTTATTCATTTTTTATATTTAGCTTCTAGTTTCTTCCTCATATGGAATTTGGGCTTTTGCACTATAAAAACCGCATCCAACCGAATACTTAACAGTAATTAGATATTATTTTAGTTTTCTATCCTGCGAAAAATCAAGTTATGGGTTCTTTCAAAAACTTTATGGACTTATCAACACTTGCACTACCAAGCATAGACCTATCTGTCGTGTCCTTCCTTTTGTTTGTATTCTTTGTTTACCCTTGTGTTTAAATTAATTCGATTTGATCTTACACCTAGCTGTATGGAAGAGAACAAAGAACTTGTGATATTTTTCCTTACCAGATCTGAAATCCTACCTATATTCTCATTTTGTTTGTTTCTATTATATCTCTCTTTCTAATCTCTATCTAAAATGATGGTTTGGTTTAATTTGGGACCATAAACACGAGTGTTGAGTGAAAGCGCGTGGAAGCGGCAATCATAGGCACCGGTCCAATGCTTCAAAGAATGTGAAGAAAGAAAATTAATTGATCATGTATTGATATCATTCTTCAAATGATCAGGAACAAATTTTTTGGAGGAAAGAAGGAATGACAAGAATCGAGGCACACCCAAATATTCCAATTTAGGATTTGTACCATTGGATCTCCATCCTTCATTATTCCTCTAGGCATGAGGACTCCTGATGATGGAAGGTTTGACGGAAAGAATCACGGGAATGCAATTAACAAGCTTAACCGATGGTATTAGGCCTTAGCTTGATGATCAAGTAGAATGCACCATAAACACGACTGTTGAGTGAAACCGCGTGAAAGCGGTAATCTTATGCACCGATTTAATGCTTCAATGAATGCAAAGGAAGAAAATTAGTTGATCGAGTGTTGACATCATTCTGTGAATGATCGCAAATGAATCTTTTGGAAGAAAGTGGGAACGATGAGAATCTAGTCACGAACAAATATTCTGATTCAAGATTTGCAACATTAGGATCTTTATCATTCCTTATTCCTCTAGGTACGACGACACATGATGACACAAGGATTGGCATAAGGAATCATGGAAATGCAATTAATAAGCATGACCAGTGGCATTAAGGCTTAACTTAATGATCAAGTAGGACAAGACGTAAATCCACGAGCGTAAGGGAGAAATCATATTGTTTTCAATCAATCCAACCGTATATAAGTGGGAATGCGAGCGTCTTGATGTTTGGGAAACATATAATGAACTAGTATGGGTTAGAGTGTTATTAAGTAGGCCCATGCAGATTTTCCCTTATTTTTATTAAGCTACCTCATAAGATTTGTGAGTACGAGAGTGGTTAACCAATCCTTACCGTAACCTTTGTGTCATCAGGAGTCCTCATGCCATGAGAAATAAGGAATGATGGAGATCCAAAATTTTATGAACCAGCTTAATGAAAATAAGATAAAATTCATGTAGGCCTACCTAATAACACTACATACCAAATTACTTAATTATATGCATCCTAAAGATTAAAAAGCTCTCATTCCTGATTATATTATGTTTTGATTCATTAATAACATTATGATTTCTCCCTTACGCATGTGGATTTATGTCATGTCCTGCTTGATCTTCAAGTTAAACCCTAATGCCATCGGTCAAGCTTATCAATTGTATTTCTATGATTCCTTATGCCAATCCTTGTGTCATCATGTGTTGTCGTACCTAGAGGAATAAGGAATGATAGAGATCCTAATGGTGCAAATCTTGAATCAGAATATTTGTTCATGACTAGATTCTCATTGTTCCTTCTTTCTTCCAAAATATTCATCACCTTGGGGAGCACCAATTCTGTTTGTGAAGAAAAAGGATGGTAATATGCGATTATGTATTGATTATAGACAATTGAATAGGATTACAGTGAAGAATAAATATCCATTGCCGAGAATTGATGATTTGCTTGATCAGTTAAAAGGTGCAACTGTGTTCTCTAAAATTGATTTAAGATCGGGTTATTGGCAACTCCGGGTTAAAGAGAAATCTATTGCCAAGACAGCATTCAAAACAAGGTATGGGCATTATGAATTTATTGTGATGCCATTTGGGTTAACAAATGCTCCTGCTGCTTTTATGTCATTGATGAACAAGACTTTCCAGCCATATTTAGATCACTTTGTTATTGTGTTCATTGATGATATTCTGATTTACTCTAAAAGCCTAGAAGAGCATGAACAACACTTGAGAATTGTTTTATAGATTTTAAGGGAAAAACAGTTGTATGCAAAATTCAACAAATGCGAGTTTTGGATGGAGGAAATTGCATTCTTAGGGCATATTATTTCTAAACATGGAGTGCAACCAGATTCATCAAAGATTAAAGCAATTATTGAATGGGAACTGCCTAGAAATGTTTCTGAAGTTCAAAGTTTTCTTGGGTTAGCTGGCTATTATGGAAGATTTGTAAAAGATTTTTCAGTTATTGCTAAGCCTCTCACAGCTTTGTTAAAGAAGAATGTGCCATTCCAGTGGACTGAGTTGTGTGATCAAAATTTTCAAGAGTTGAAGAAAAGGCTTACTATTACACCAATACTTGCATTGCCATCTGAAAATGGAGGTTATGTTGTATCTACTGATGCTTCTAGGCAAGGACTTGGATGTGTCTTAATGCAGCATGGGAAGGTTATAGCTTATGCTTCAAGACAATTGCGACCTCATGAGCTGAATCATCCTACGCATGATCTTGAATTAGCAGCTATTGTACATGCATTGAAGATATGGCGATATTATTTATACGGGGAGACATTTCAGATATTTACTGATCATAAGAGTTTGAAATATATCCCTACACAAAAAAAGTTGAATCTGAGATAACGAAGATGGATTGAGCTTCTAAAGGATTATGATTGCACTATTGATTATCATCCTAGAAAAGCAAATGTTGTTGCTGATGCTTTAAGTAGGAAGTTAGTGAAAAATTTTTCAAGTATGATTTCTTACAATGTGGAATATTTAGTTGCACTTAGAGCTATGGATGTGAAGTTTTATGGTTATGACGATGTTCTGTTAGCCACATTACAAGTAAAGCCTTTGATTAGAGATAAAATTAAAGATGCACAGTGTGAAGATTCTTATTTGCTAAGGATGAAGGGTAAAGTATAAGAAGGAAAGAATACACAATTTGTGTTGAAAGATGATGGTGTGTTATTGAATAGAAATCGTGTATGTGTACCTGATGTAGGGGATTTGAGAAAGGAAATCATGCATGAAGCACACTATGCACCTTATGCAATGCATCCTAGAAGTACCAAAATGTACAAAAATTTGAAGCCTTATTATTGGTGACCGACAATGAAGAAGGATGTGACAGAATTTGTGAGTAAGTGTTTGACATGTCAGCAAGTGAAAGGAGAGCACCAGGCACCTGCAAGTAAACTTCATTCTTTATCTATACCTGTGTGGAAGTGGGACAAGATTACTATGGATTTTGTTATGGGATTGCCGCGTACATTTAACAAGCATGATGCTATTTGGGTAATTGTTGATCGACTTACTAAATGTGCTCATTTCTTACCTGTGAAGCAAACAGATTCACTTGATAAACTTGTTGAATTGTATATTTCTGAGATTGTTAGATTGCATGGTGTGCCTATATCTATTGTATCAGATAGGGATCCTAGATTTACTTCTCGTTTCTGGGAGAGTTTACAGAAAGCATATGGTACTAAGCTTCATCTCAGTACAGCTTTTCATCCTCAAACAGATGGGCAATCAGAAAGAACTATTCAAACATTAGAAGATATGATGAGGGCTTGCACACTTGAGTTCAAGGGTAACTGGGATGATTACTTACCATAGATGGAATTTGCGTATAACAATAGTTTTCATTCTAGTATGGGTAAGGCTCCATATGAAGCTTTGTATAGGAGGAAATGTAGAAGTCCAATATGATGGGATGTTGAAGGTTTAAGACAACTTGAAGGTCTAGAATTGGTATAAGAAACAGTGGATAAAATAGAGATAGTTAAAAATAATTTGAAAGTAGCACAGGATAGACAAAAGAGAGTTATGCTGATTTGCATCGAAGGGAAATGGAATATATTGTGGGTGATAGATAAAGTTTTCTTACGGGTATCACCATGGAAAGGAATATTAAGGTTTGGTAAACTAGGGAAATTGAGTCCGACGTATGTAGCACCTTATGAAATTATTGAAAGAGTTGGACCATTGGCTTATAGGTTAGCATTACCTACAGAGTTGTCTTCTATTCATGATGTTTTTCACGTTTCTATGTTGAGGCGATATAGATCAGATCCTAGTCATATCATTCTAGAGTTATTACCTAGAAAAACTTAAGATTAAGATAGGATTTTACCAACTATTGAAGGAGCCAAGCTAAAGCTAAAGGATTTAAGCATATTAGCAACCCAAAAGCTGAAATTGGTGAGTTGTTACTTAAGTATTATTAATTTGTCATTAGGGTTCTTGATTATAAATTGAGAAAACTTCAATTGATGCTTTCATTGATTAGTTAAAGGTCTGATTATCATGAATTAGTAGAGTATTTAATGATTGCATAGACATTAAGCTTGATTTAAGTTTAAGTATGTCAAGACAGAAAACTATCAAAATTCCAACAACCTTGATGTTCTGTATTTTGGGCATAACATGCGTTATATAAGTCCAAATTAAGCTTAATTGGTGTGTATGGAAATTTTGAAGAGTCCTCTATAACTTTGTAGTTTTGTGATTTTGCTATTTTTGCCGTTTTGGTTGCTTAAATTGAGCAAACAGATTGCTGCTCGGGTACAATTAGCTGTATGACCCTTGCTCAGTAATTTGAGAATAATTAAATCTATAGAAGTCAGAATTGAGTAATTCTTCTTGGAGATGAAACTAGACACATAAACGTATATATCTATTTAATACGAGATTTTTGTATTAAGCCAATTTTGCCCAGCAATAAATATACTTTGGTACTAAATTCTGTCTAGAAAACAGAGATGTTGGAGATTAGTTTCATGCAATTTATTTGATGTTAAATTGAGTTAAATTGGTATACAGCTAGATGGAAAACATGTTTATATGATATTAAAACAGTAATTGAGAGTCTTAGAGAAAAAGTTAGACCTATGAATTAGAGAGAGGATGATCTTGTAATGCATTAGAACTAGCATTTACATGAATATTTGGAATATGCATGAAATGTGAATTGATGAATTTGTTAACAGGAGCTCAAAGGCCTGGAAAGGAAGTTGTGGAGAAAGGAGGTTCTTCTACGCTGAAGGAATAAGTGTATTTTGAGTTAGTAAATAGTTAATATTTTCTATGTTCATATATTTAATTAAATATTCCGCGAATGGTTGTGTTTGCTTGATATGTGTTATGTTTGAATGAATGAGATGGAAATGATTGGTGTTGAGTGGAACAATTGTTATTGCTTGAATTTGCTATCTTTCGACATGAGAAAACAGCCCCAGTAAAGTGGTATATCTGTCAATTTGAGAAAACAACCCCGTAAGAGGGGTATATTTTTGAATATAAGAAAACAACCCCCTTAGAGGGGTTTATCTTTCAACATGAGAAAACAACCCCAAAAGAGGGGTTTATCCTTCAACAGGAGAAAAGAACCCAAACAATGTGGTATATCTTTCAACATGAGAAAACAACTCCTTAAGATGGGTATATTTGTCAATATTAGAAAACAACCCTGTAAGAGGGGAATATATTCCAAAATGAGAAAACAACGCCAAAATAGTGGTATATTTGTCAATATGAGAAAACAACCCCGTAAGAGGGGTATATTTGTCAATATTAGAAAAAAACCCCGTAAGAGGGGTATGTTTGTTAATATCAGAAAACAACCCCGTAAGACGAGTATATTTGTCAACATGAGAAAACAACCCCGTAAGAGGGTTATATCATCAACATGAGAAAACAACCCCAAAAAAGGGGTATATTTGTCAATATGAGAAAACAACCCCGTAAAAGAGGTATATCTTTCAACATGAGAAAACAACCCCGTAAAAGAGGTATATATTTCAACATGAGAAAACAACTCCGTAAGAGGGGTATATTTATCAATATTAGAAAACAAGCCCATAAAAGGGATATATTTGTCAACTTTAGAAAACAACCCCGTTAGAGGGGTATATCATTCAAAATGAGAAAACAACCCAAAAAAATGGTATGTTTGTCAATTTGAGAAAACAACCTTGTAAGAAGTGTATATTTGTCAATATTAGAAAACCACCCCGTAAGTGGGGTATATCTTTCAATATGAGAAAACAACCCAAAAGAAGTGGTATATTTGTCAATATGAGAAAACAATCCCGTAAAAGGGGTATATTTGTCAATATTAGAAAATAACCCCATAAGAGGGATATATTTGTCAACATTAAAAAACAACCGCGTTAGGGGTATCTCTTCCAAAATGAGAAAACAACGCCAAAAAAGTGATAAATTTGTCAATTTGAGAAAACAACCACGGAAGAGGTGTATATTTGTCAATATGAGAAAAAAAACCCGTAAGAGCGATATATTTATTAAAAAATAATCCTATAAGAGGGATATATCTTTCAACATGAGAAAACAATCCCAAAAGGGGGTATATCCTTCAAAATGAGAAAACAACGCCAAAAAAGTGGTATATCTTTCAACATGAGAAAACAACCCAGTAAGAGGGGTATACTTGTCAATATTATAAAACAACCCCGTAAGAGGGGTATATCTTTCAACATGAGAAAACAACCCCAAAAAAGTGGTATATTTGTCAACATGAGAAAACAACCCCATAAGAGGAGTATATCTATCAACATGAGAAAACAACCCCAAAAAAATGGTATATTTTTCAATATGAGAAAAGAACCCCGTAAGAGGGGTATATTTGTTAATACTAGAAAACAACCCTGTAAGAGCGGTATATTTGTCAATATTATAAAACAACCCCGTAAGAATGATATATCTTTCAACATGAGAAAACAATCCTAGAAAGGGGTATATCTTTCATAATGAGAAAACAACGGTAAAAAAGTGGTATATCTTGCAACATGAGAAAACAACCCTGTAAGAGCGGTATATTTGTCAATATTATAAAACAACCCCGTAAGAAGGATATATCTTTCAACATGAGAAAATAATCCCAGAAAGGGGTATATCTTTCACAATGAGAAAACAACGGTAAAAAAAGTGGTATATCTTGCAACATGAGAAAACAACCCCCTAAGAGGGGTATATCTTTCAACATGAGAAAATAACCCTAAAAAAATGGTATATTTGTCAACATGTGAAAACAACCCGTAAGAGAGGTATATCTATCAACATGTGAAAACAACCCCGTAAGAGGGGTATGTTTGTCAATATTAGAGAACAACCCCGTAAGAGGGATATATCTTACAACATGAGAAAACAACCCCAAAATAGGGGTATATTTGTCAATATGAGAAAACAACCCCGTAAGAGAGGTACATTTGTCAATATTAGGAAACAACCCTGTGAGAGAGCTATATCTTTCAAAATGAGAAAACAACCCCAAAAAAGTGGTATATTTGTCAAGTTGAGAAAACAACCCCGTAAAAGGGGTATGTTTATCAATATTAGGAAACAATCTCGTAAGAGGGGTATATCTTTCAACATGAGAAAACAACCCCAAAAATATGGTATATTTGTCAATATCAGAAAAAAAACCCATAAGAGAGATATATTTGTCAATATTAGAAAACAACCCCATAAGAGGGGTATATCTTTCAACATGAGAAAACAATCATAAAAAAGTGGTATATTTGTCAATATGAGAAATCAACCCTGTAAGAGGGGTATATTTGTCAATATTAGGAAACAACCCCATAAGAGGGATATATTTGTCAACATTAGAAGACAACCCCGTTAGAGGGGTATATCTTTCAAAATGAGAAATCAACCCCAAAAAAGTGGTATATTTGTCAAGTTGAGAAAATAACACCGTAAAAGGGGTATGTTTGACAATATTAGAAAACAACCCCGTAAGAGGGGTATATCTTTCAACATAAGAAAACAACCCCAAAAAAGTGGTATATTTGTCAACATGAGAAAAGAACCCCGTAAGAGAGATATATTTGTCAATATTAGAAAACAACCCCGTAAGAAGGGTATATCTTTCAACTTCAGAAAACAATCATAAAAAAGTGGTAAATTTGTCAATATGAGAAATCAACCCCGTAAGATGGGTATATTTGTCAATATTACGAAACAACCCCATAAGAGGGGTATATTTGTCAATATTAAAAAACAATCCCGTAAGAGCGGTATATTTGTCAATATTCGAAAACAACCCCGTAAGAGGGGTTTATTTGTCAACTTGAGAAAAAAACTCCGTAAGAGGGGTATATTTGTCAATATCAGAAAACAACACCGTAAGAGGGGTATATCTTTCAACATGAGAAAACAACCCCAAAAAAGTAGTATATTCGTCAATATGAGAAAACAACCCCGTAAGAGGGGTATGTTTGTCAATATTAGAGAACAATTCCGTAAGAGGGATATATCTTATAACATGAGAAAACAACCCCAAAATAAAGGTATATTTGTCAATATGAGAAATTAAACCCGTAAGAGAGGTACATTTGTCAATATTAGGAAACAACCCCGTAAAAGAGGTATATCTTTCAACATGAGAAAACAATCCTAAAGAAATGGTATATTTGTGAATATGAGAAAACAACCCTGTAAGAGTGGTATATTTGACAAATATAGCACTTTTTTGGGGTTGTTTTCTCATTTTTAAGATATACACGCTTACGGGGTTGTTTCCTAATATTGACAAATATATCTCTCTTACGGGATTGTTTTATCATATTGACAAATATACCACTTTTTTGGGGTTGTTTTCTCATGTTGAAAGATATACCCCTCTTACGGGGTTGTTTTCTAGTATTAACAAATATACCCCTCTTACAGGGTTCTTTTCTCATATTGAAAAATATACCATTTTTTTGGGGTTGTTTTCTCATGTTGAAAGATATACCCCTCTTACGGGGTTGTTTTCTAATATTAACAAATATACCACTTTTTTGGGGTGGTTTTCTCATGTTGAAAGATATACCCCTCTTACGGGGTTGATTTCTAATGTTGACAAATATACCCCTCTTATGCGGTTGTTTTCTCATATTGATAAATATACCACTTTATTGGGGTTGTTTTCTCATGTTGAAAGATATAATCCTCTTTATTGGGGTTGTTTTCTCATGTTGAAAGATATAATCCTCTTACGGGGTTGTTTTCTAATATTGACAACTTTACCCCTCTTACGGGGTTGTTTTTTCATATTGGCAAATACAGTGCTTTTTTGGGGTTGTTTTCACATGTTGAAAGATATCCCCCTCTTACGGGGTTGTTTTATAATATTGACAAATATACCCCTCTTACGGGGTTGTTTTATAATATTGACAAATATACCCCTCTTACGGGGTTGTTTTCTCATATTGACAAATATACTACTTTTCTAGGGTTGTTTTCTCATCTTGACAAATATACCTCTTACAGGGTTATTTTCTAATGTTGACAAATATACCCCTCTTACGCGATTGTTTTCACATAGATAAATATACCACTTTATTGGGGTTGTTTTCTCATGTTGAAAGATATAATCATCTTACGAGATTGTTTTCTGATATTGACAAATATAGCCCTTTTACGGGGTTGTTTTCTCATATTGACAAATATACTACTTTTCTGGGGTTGTTTTCTCATATTGAAAGATATCCCCCTCTTACGAGGTTGTTTATTAATATTGACAAACATACCCCCCTTACGGGGTTGTTTTCTCATATTGACAAATATACCTCTTACTCGGTTGTTTTCTAATGTTGACAAATATACCCCTCTTACGCGGTTGTTTTCTCATATTGACAAATATACCAATTTATTTGGGTTGTTTTCTTATGTTGAAAGATATAATCCTCTAACGGTTTTATTTTCTAATATTGACAAATATACTCCTCTTACGGGGTTGTTTTCTCATATTGACAAATATACCACTTTTTTTATGTTGTTTCTCATCTTGGAAGATATCCCCCTCCTACGGGGTTATTTTCTAATATTGACAAATATGCCCTCTTACGGGGTTGTTTCCTAATGTTGACAAATATACCCCTCTTACGCGGTTGTTTTCTCATATTGATAAATATACCACTTTATTGGGGTTGTTTTCTCATGTTGAAAGATGTAACCCTCTCACGGAGTTGTTTTATAATATTGACAAATATACCTCTTACGGGGTTGTTTTCTCATATTGAGAAGTATACCACTTTTTTGGGCTTGTTTTCTCATGTTGAAAGATATACCCCTCTTACGGGGTTATTTTCTAATATTGACAAACATATCCCTTTAACGGGATTGTGTTCTCAAAGTGACAAATATACCACTTTTTTGGGGTTGTTTTTCTCATTTTGAAAGCTATACCACTCAAACTGGGTTGTTATCTAATGTTGACAACAGCGTTGTTTTCTAATATTGACAAATATACCGCTCTTACGGGGTTGTTTTCTGATATTGACAAATATACCTCTCTTACGGGGTTCTTTTCTCATATTGACAAATATACCACTTTTTTGGGTTTGTTTTCTCATGTTGAAAGATATACCCTTCTTACGGGGTTGTCAATATGAGAAAATAACCTCGTAAGAGGGTTATATCTTTCAACATGAGAAGACAACCCCAAAAAAGTGGTATATTTATCAATATTAGAAAACAACCCCGTAAGAGGGGTATATTTCTCAATATTAGAAAACAACCCCGTAAGAGGGGTATATCTTTAAACATGAGAAAATAACCCCAGAAAGGTGGTATATTTGTTAATATGAGAGAACAACCCGTAATAGGGGTATATTTGTCAATATGAGAAAACAACCCCCTATGAGGGGTACATTTATCAATATGAGAGAACAACCCCATAAGAGGGTATATTTGGCAATATTCGAAAACAACACCGTAAGAGGGGTATATTTGTCAATATTAGAAAAAAAACCACGTAAGAGGGGTATATCTTTCAACATGAGAAAATAACCATGTAAGAGGGGTATATTTGTCAATATGAGAAAATAACCCCGTAAGAGGGGCATATATGTCAATATGACAAAACAACCCCGTAAGAGGGGTTTATTTGTCAATATTAGAAATCAACCCTGCAAGAGGAGTATATTTGTTAATATTATAAAACAACACAGTAAGAGGGGTATATCTTTCAACATGAGAAAACAACCTCAAAAAAGTGGTATATTTGTCAATTTGAGAAAACAACACCGTAAGAGGGTTATATTTGTTAATATTTGAAAACAACCCTGTAAGAAGGGTATATCTTTCAACATGAGAAAACAACCTAAAAAAGGTGGTATATTTGTCAATATGAGAAAAGAACCCCAAAAGAGGGGTATATTTATTAATATTAAAAAACAACCCCGTAATATGGATATATTTCTCAATATTAAAAAACAACCCCGTAAGAGGGGTATATGTTTCCAAATGTGAAAATAACCCCAAAAAAGTGTTAAAGTTGTCCACTTGAGAAAATAACATCGTAAGAGGGGTATATTTGTCAATATTAGAAAACAAACTCGTAAGAGTATTAAATCTTTCAACTTGAGAAAATAACCCAGAAAAGTGGTATATTTGTCAATATGAGAAAACAAACCCGTAAGAGAGGTATATTTGTTAATATTAGAAAACAACTCCGTAAGAGGAGAATATCTTTCAACATCAGAAAACAATCCTAAAAAAGTGGTATATTTGTGAATATGAGAAAACAACCCCATAAGAGTACTATATTTGTCAATATTAGATAACAACCCGTAAGAGTGTTTATATCTTTCAACATGAGAAAACAAACCCAAAAAAGTGGTATATTTGTCAATATGAGAAGACAAGCCCATTAGAGGGGTATATATTTTAACATGAGAAAACAACCCTAAAAAAGTGTTATATTTATCAATATTAGAAAACAACCACGTGAGAGGGGTATGTTTGTCAATATGAGAGAATAACCTCGTAAGAGGGTTTTATTCGTGGTATATTTGTCAATATGAGAAAACAACCCCATAAGAGGGTTATATCTTTCAACATGAGAAGACAACCCCAAAAAAGTGGTATATTTGTCAATATTAGAAAACAACCCTGTAAGAGGGGTATATCTTTAAACATGAGAAAACAACCCAAAAAGGTGGTATATTTGTCAATATATGAAAACAACCTCGTAAGAGGGGTAGATTTGTCAATATCAGAAAACAACCCCCTATGAGGGGTACATTTACGAATATGAGAAAATAAGCCCATAAGAGGGGTATATTTGTCAATATTAGAAAACAACCCCGTTAGAGGGGTATATTTGTCAATATTAGAAAACAACCCTGTAAGAGGGATATATCTTTCAAAATGAGAAAACAACCCCAAAATAGTGGTATATTTTTTAATATGAAAAGACAACCCCGTAAGAGGGGTATATTTGTCAATATTAGAAAACAACTCCGTAAGAGGGGTATATTTTTCAACATGAGAAAACAAACCCAAAAATGTGGTATATTTGTCAATATGACAAAACGACCCCATAAGAGGGGTATATTTGTCAATATTAGAAAACAGCCCCGTAAGAGGGATATATCTCTCAACAAGAGAAAACAATCCCAAAAAAGTGGTATATTTGTCAATATGAGAAAACAACCCCGTAAGAGGGGTATATTTGTCAATATGAGAAAACAACCCCGTAAGGGGGGTCTATTTGTCAATATTAGAAAACTACCCTGTAAGAATGGCATATTTATCAATACGAGAAAACAACCCCGTAAGAGGGGTACATATGTCAATATTAAAAACAGCCCCATAAGAGGGGTATATCCTTCAACATGAGAAAACAACCCCAAAAAAGCTGTATATTTGATAATTTGAGAAAACTACCTCGTAAGTTGGGTATATTTGTCAATATGAGAAAACAACACCGTAAGAGGGGTATATTTGTCAATATTAGAAAACAACCCCGTAAGAGGGGCATATCTTTCAACATGAGAAAACAACCTCGAAAAAGCGGTATATTTGTCAATATGAGAAAACAACTCCGTAAGAGGGTATATTTGTCAATATGAGAAAACAACCCCGTAACAGAGGTGTAATTGTCAATATTAGAAAACAACCCCGTAAAAGAGGTAATATTTGTCAATATTAGAACACAACCCTGTAAGAGGGGTATATCTTTCAAAATAAGAAAACATCCCCAAAAAGTGGTATATTTGTCAATATGAGAAAACAACCCCGTAAGAGGTGTATATTTCTCAATATTAGAAAACAACCCCGTAAGAAGGTTATATCTTTCAACATTAGAAAACAACCCCAAAAAAGTGGTATATTTGTCAATATGAGAAAACAACCCCGTAAGAGGGGTATACTTGTCAATATTAGAAAACAACCCCGCAAGAGGGTATATCTTTCAACATGAGAAAACTACCCCATAAAAGAGTATATTTGTCAATATGAGGAAACAACCCCATAAGAGGGGTATTTTTGTCAATATCAAAAAAAACCCGGTAAGAGGGGTATATCTATCAACATGAGAAAATAATCCTACAAAAGTGGTAGAAAACAACCCCGAAAGAGGAGTATATATTTCAACCTGATCCAAAAAAGTCGTATATTTGTCGATATGAGTAGGGCTGAGCATGGATCTCGCTGATTCCCGCCCGAACCGAATAACCGTACCGAAAAGTACCAGAACCGAAAAGACCAAAAGTTTTTATATCCGAATTGAATCGATCCGAATATTTTTACTATTACGGTAGGGTGCTGGTTCTTTAGTAAAAACTGCATCAGAACTGCATTAGTAACCGATCCGTCTTGTATCGATCCCACCAAACCATAGAACCGAATTTTTTACATATATTTATGAATAATTATTTATATTATATAAATAATACATATATTAAAAAAATAATACATATACTCTATAAAAAATTATTTTATATTTATCATTTATATAATTCAAGCAATTGCTATCGAAATACAAAAAACAATACATATTAAAAATAACTGTAATATTATAATATACTTTATACTCTATAAAAAATATAAGTTATATATTAATATGTCACATAGTATATTGATACTAGTAATCTAGTATACATACTATAATACTAGATTTAAAATTTATTTACTATCTAGAAATTTTTGAAGTTAATTAAAAAATTACTTAATTTATAAAAAGATATTATTATATAAATATAATATTATTTACACTATATTTATTAATAAATTAATTTTTAATTATATAATATTTTTATTTTAAGAATAATAATTTTAATTATACTAAAAGTATTAATTTATATAAATATTAAAATTAAGAAATAAATATTTTAAAATAATTTTTATATTATTATACTAATAAAACTTAAAAAATTAAATATTTAGAAATAATTAATTTATAAACTTTTAAAATATTATAAATTAATATTAAAATATAAAAAATATATTAAATTATATTTATAAATTTTTATTTTTGAAAAGGATCAAATAAAACTTGAGAAAAAATTGTCAAAACATCTTTTAACAATATAGAAATTCTTTTACTTCCTATAACAGCGGAGGTCCTCATTTGTTGTCAAGATTGGCTTAGAAGTTCAAATAAACCTATCCAACTAGAAGAATCAATAGAGGATATTGAAAGCATAGAGTCAGGTAACATTTCTTTACTTCTTACATATGTTTGTTTATTATTGATGCTGTTAAGTCTTATTGACGTAATTTTTTACTTTTATTGTAGAAATTATTCAAGATCTTGAGATTGGTGAGTCCCTTATGCCAAGATTCAATGTGGAGTGCTAATTTTGAGGGCACGTAATAACATTCCTTCGCTAGTTTTGGACATTTATTTTAGTGCTACATAAAGTTTGTGAATTTATTTATTTTAATGATTGTCATCTGTAAAATATTTTTATGCTAGCAGTAATATATATTTTAGTGGTTTGTATTTGAATATTGATTGAATTATTGTATTTGCAAGTGATCCGAATCACAAACAAAGTTGTTCAAGAATGTGATTGCAATTTTAATTCAGATTTTCATGCTACTTTTTTTAGGTTGGTAATCATATTTTCTCTAAATATATTTGATTAAAGATGAGATCGTAGAAGTTGTATTTTTTAAATTTTTTAGAACCGAAAATAGTACCGAACCGAACTATATTGAACCGTAAAATTGGTACAATACAGTATTGGATTCTTTTATGTTTGGTACAACACTAGTACCTTCAATTTTAAAATAACCGAGGTTTGGTATGGTACTGGTGATTTATAAACAACCGAATTGGACTGATCCGTGCTCAGCCCTAGATATGAGAACACAAGCCTATAAGAGGGGTATTGTAACACCCGGAATTTTTTTTTATATATTTAATAATGAGTTTTTTATTTAAGTTAATTTTAGCTTTATTTTTATTGGGTTTAATTTGAAATGATTTAATGAAAAATTTAATATTAATCAAATAAATGAGTTATTTTCTATACCCAATTAGTTTGAAATTTTAAGAAATTATTCAAGTAAATTATTTGAGAAATGATTATATTTTGGTTATTCAAAATTTTCCCAAATGCATATTTATATAAGTAAAATTATATATTGAAAAATTTTGGAAGAAATTATAAAGGATGTTTTTATAAAAGAATTTTGGGAAAATTGGTATTATAATTGATTAGTAGTATTAAATTTTAAGTTGGAATTTGATTATTTAATTTAATTATGTGTTAGAACTAAATTGGAAATTTATTTTGGAATAAGGATTGAAAGTATAATGTTATTTTTATGGGGTTTTAATGGAAATTTGTGAGCTTGGTAGTTTTGTAAATAAATATGCCTGGCCGTGGGGGTATTTTTATAATTGTGTATTTTCAATAATTCGGATTTGGCCCAAATTAAATAGTTAGGGGCTTAATTGAAAGGCTAAAAAGAAGTTTGGGGGTCAAATTGGAATTCGCAGGGATGAAATTGTAAGTAATTAAGAAAGTTGAGGGACCAAATTGTAATAAAAAAAGTTCAGGGGTCAAATGTCGATATTGAAGGGAAAGAAATCGGAAGAAGAGAGAGGAAGAGAGAGAAAAGCAAGGCCGTTAGCGAGAAGAAGGAGGAGCCGGGTGCTGTCGTCACCGGCAGGAGGCCGATCACTGCCGGGCGTACACGCTGCCACGCTGACGCGGCAATGAAGCCCGAGCTGCCGTTCTTGCTTCTCGGCCTTCTACGGCCGATCCTGGCGATCAACTCCTCGAGAGAGCCTTCGCTACAAGGCAATACGGCTTTGGTAGCTTGAGGAGAGAGTTCAGCGGGCGGAGGCAAGCGTTTTGGGCTTTTCCCACGAGCTCCCATGAGATGGATGATTGAGGACGATCCCGACTCTCTCACCAAGCTATGGCAATCGGTTTCGCGGGCGACGGGTCATGGCAATCGACGGCCAGATCGTCCGCAAATCTCTCCGATGATCGCAGTGTCGATCGAAAATCTAAGCGGAATCATCACGCCGCCACAGTCCGAGGTCTGACGGGTGGAATGATTGCCGATCCGCCGGCCGGAGGCTAGTCGATCGAGCGAACCGAAATGCCCCCTTTGTAATTTTTCTTGGCCCGTTAATTTTAGAAATTCTTGGTTTAATTGTGTCTATTGGATTATATTGTGTATTTAATGATATTGTGAGTCAAAATAATCATTGGTCTGCCGGCTCGCCTCAGATTGGTTAGTATGAGCTTTCCGGAAATAGTGAAGTTTGGGGACCCGACTCCGTTGTTTAAATTGTTGGATATTTGAAGTGTTCTTCCTGGCAGTCCCGGACCCGTTTTTACGGGGTAATGTTCGTGTTGTAGGGAGGTTCTACCGGATTTCTGTGAGAATTCTCCCGAAGTCGAGATTCTTAGACAAAGGCCCAGAGTCTAGACCTAGGATTAATGATGGATTGTCTCAGTATATTGATAAATTGTTTTCCGTGATTAGATTGTCATTTGCTCGCCGCCTCCTACCGAGGCACCGAGCAGAGCTGTGAGGTCGCCAAACCCGCGAGTTAAAGTCATTTAATCATTGCACTATTGCAAGTCCTGATTTAATATGCTATTTTGAAAGTTCATGCATAATATGATTATTAGTATCGCAAAATAAATGATTTCACTTGATTATTAATATCCGAAATAATATAAATATTATTATTAGTATGTTATAATAAGACAAACGTTATTATTTTTTCCCTCACAAATTGCACGTCGTTTTATCTTAAATCTTTAATCTTTATTTCGATATGTGTTGGATGAGTTCATCGGATAATAATATTTATTAAATGTGGTGATTGCGATTTGGGAAATGTGGCTTATAGAACATGCCGCTCGATGGGTTACATCGTGACCGCGCGCACTCCAGAATGATCATGGATATAAGATTATTATGGATTTGTCGCCTGATCGAGCATTGCTCTCGGGCTGAGTTCGATTGATTGCCGGAGTTAAGGTCCCCGATCGAGCGATGCTCTCCGGCCGCATTATTTGGAATTCAAGTGTTCAGTCGGAGGTAAGGACCCCGATCGAGCTTGCTCTCGGCCTGCACTGTTGGATTAAGAGAGCCGAAAGGCTACTAGAATTTGGGTTTAGGGTTCTCACCGAGCCACTCGTCCCGTGAAAAGTAAATATATATTTTTATTTATTTATTTATTATGGTATTTGATTATAATGTGATTTGTATTTACGTGCATGGTTGATATTTTGATTCGAATGATTAATATTTTATGTGAAGGAAATAGTAGGGTATGATTATAGTATGGTTTGATATACCGATTTGAATAATCTATGTTTTTCCGAGGAAGAAGCAATAGTCCCTAGATTATTTGATTTTAATCCACTAGACCGATAAATTTCCATTTATGTTTTTTTTTCGATTCATGATCGTTAGTTCTCCTCGATTTATATTCAATAACCCGAATCTTCATCATCGGGTGATGTATTTGATTTGGTATGTAAATTGGTAAATCTTAGATTCTCCGCAGAGTAATTAGTAGATGTATCAGCTTGTAATATTTATGAGCCGGGTCTCACGCCTTTTCCGCAAGACAAGTAATTTTGTAAAGTATAACTATTAAGATAATTTATGGTTTTAATAATATTAATTTGAGATGAGATTTGTTTAAATCTGAGTGTCGCTTACTAATGGCGTCCCTATGGCCTTGCCTACCCATTCCCTAGTTTGGCCACTACCAAAGGGTCGTGATGTATATTTGTCAATATTAGAAAATAACCCCGTAAGAGAGGTATATTTGTCAATATTAGAAAATAACCCCGTAAAAGAGGTATATCTTTCAACATGAGAAAACAACCCAAAAAGTAGTATATTTGACAATATGACAAAACAACTCCGTAAGAGGGGTATATTTGTCAATATTAGAAAATAACCCCGTAAGAGGGTTATATCTTTCAACATTAGTAAACAACCCCAAAAAAGTAATATATTTGTCAATATGAGAAAACAACCCCGTAAGAGGGGTATATTTGTCAATACTAGAAAACAACCCCGTAAGAGGGATATATCTGTTAATATGAGAAAACGACTCTAAAAAGTGGTATATTTGTCAATATGAGAAAATAACCCCGTAAGAAGGATATATTTGTCAATATTAGAAAACAACCCGGTAAGAGGGGTATATCTTTCAACATGAGAAAACAATCCTAAAAAAGTGGTATATTTGACAATACTATAAAACAACCCCGTAAGAGGGGTATATGTTTCAACCTGAGAGAGTAATCCCAAAAAAGTTGTATATTTATCAACATGAGAACACAAACCCATAAGAGCGATAAATTTGTCAATATTAGAAAACAACCCCGTAAAAGGGGTATATTTGTCAATATGAGAAAATAACCACTTAAGAGGAGTATATTTGTCAATATTTGAAAACATCCTCGTAAGAGGGGTATATCTCTCAACATGAGAAAACAACCCCAAAAAGCGGTATATTTGTAAATATGAGAAAACAACCACGTAAAAGGGTATATTTGTCAATATGAGAAAACAACCCTGTAAGAGAGGTATAATTGTCAATATTATAACACAACCCCGTAAGAAGGGTATATTTGTCAATATTAAAACACAACCCTGTAAGAGGGATATATCTTTCAAAATGAGAAAACAACCCCAAAAAAGTGGCATATTTGTTAATATGAAAAACCAACCCCGTAAGAGGTTTATATCTGTCAATATGAAAAAACAACCCCGTAAGAGAGGGGTATATTTGTCAATATTAGAAAACAACCTCGTAAGAGGGGTACATCTATCAACATGAGAAAGCAATCCTAGAAAAGTGATATATTGTTTAAAATGAGAAAACGACCCCGTAAGAGAGGTATATTTGTCAATATTAGAAGACAACCTCGCAAGAGGGGTATATCTTTCAACATGAGAAATAACCCCAAAAAACAGGTATATTTATCAATATGAGAGAACAACCCCGTAAGAAGGGTATATTTGTTAATATTAGAACACAACCTCGTAAGAGGGGTATATCTTTCAAAATGAGAAAACAACTGCAAAAAAGTAGTATATTTGTCAATTCGAGAAAGCAACCCCGTAAGAGGGGTATATTTGTCAATATTAGAAAACTACCCCGTAAGAATGGTATATCTGTCAATACGAGAAAAAAACCCGTAAGAGGGGTATATATGTCAATATTAGAAAACAACCTTCCAACAGGGGTATGTCCTTCAACATGAGAAAACAACCCCAAAAAAGCTGTATATTTGTCAATATGAGAAAACAACCCCGTAAGAGGGGTATATTTGTCAATATTAGAAAACAACCCCGTAACAGGGGTAGAGTTGTCAATACTAGAGAACAAGCCCTAAAATGGGTATATCTTTCAACATGAGAAAACAACCCCAAAAAAGTAGTATATTTGTCAATATGAGAAAATAACCCCGTATGAGGGGTATATTTCTCAATATTAGAAAACAACCCCGTAAGAAGGTTATATCTTTCAACATTAGAAAACAATCCCAAAAAAGTGGCATATTTGTCAATTTGAGAAAATAACCCCGTAAGAGGGATATACTTGTCAATATTAGAAAACACCCCCGTAAGAGGGTATATCTTCCAACATGAGAAAACTACCCCAAAAAAGGGGTGTATTTGTCAATATCAGAAAACAACCCCATAAGAGGGGTATATTTGTCAATATTAAAAAATAACCCGGTAAGAGGGGTATATCTATCAACATGAGAAAATAATCCTAAAAAAGTGGTATATTTGTTAATACCAGAAAACAACCTCGAAAAAGGGGTATATATTTCAACCTTATCCAAAAAAGTCGTATATTTGTCGATATGAAAACACAAACCCATAAGAGGGGTATATTTGTCAATATTAGAAAATATCCCGTAAGAGAGGTATATTTGTCAATATTAGAAAAGAACCCCGTAAAAGAGGTATATCTTTCAACATGAGAAAACAACCCCACAAAAGTAGTATATTTGACAATATGAGAAAACAACCCCAAAAGAGGGATAGATTGGTCAATATTAGAAAACAATCCCGTAAGAGGGGTATATCTTTAAACATGAGAAAACAACCCCAAAAAGGTGGTATATTTATCAAAATGAGAAAATAACCCCGTAAGAGGGGTATATTTGTTAATATTAGAAAATAACCCCATAAGATGGGGATATCTTTCAACATGAGAAAACAACCGCAGAAAAGCGGTATATTTGTCAATATGAGAAAACAACCCCGTAAGAGCGGTACATTTGTCAATAACAGAAAACAACCCCATAAGAGGGGTATATCTTTCAATTTGAGAAAACAACCCCAAAAAAGTGGTATATTTTTTAATATGAGAAAACAATCCCGTAAGAGGGGTATACCTGTCAATATTAGAAAACAACCCCGTAAGATGGGTATATTTGTCAATATTAGAAAATAACCTCGTAAGAGGGGTATATCTTTCGACACGAGAGAACAACCCCAAAATAGTGGTATATTGTCAATATGAGAAAACAACCCCGTAAGAGGGGTATATTTGTCAATATTAGGAAGCAAACCCATAAGAGGCATATATCTTTCAACATGAGAAAACAACCCTAGATAAGTGTTATATTTATCAATATGAAAAAACTACCCCGTAAGAGGAGTATATTTGTCAATATTAGAACACAACGCCGTAAAAGGGGTATATCTTTCAAAATGAGAAAATAACCCAAAAAAGTGGTATATTTGTCAATATGAGATAACAACCCCGTAAGAGGGGGATATTTGTCAATATGTGAAAACAACCCCGTAAGAGGGGTATATTTGTCAAAATTAGAAAACAGCCCCATAAGAGGGGTGTATTTGTCAATATTAGAAAACTACCCCGTAAGACGGGTATATTTGTCAATAAGAGAAAACAACACTATAAGAAGTATATATATGTCAATATCTGAAAAAAACCCCATAAGAGGGATAGATTTGTCAATACTAGAAAACAAACCCATAACAGGGGTATATCTTTCAACATGAGAAAACAATCCCAAAAAAGTGGTATATTTTTTATTACGAGAAAACAACCCCGTAAGAGGGGTATATTTGTCAATATTAGAAAATAACCCCGTAAAAGCGATATATCTTTCAACAAGAGATAACAACCCCAAAATAGTGGTATATTGTTTAATATGACCAAACAATCCCGTAAGAGGGTATATTTGTCAATATCAGAAAACAACCCCGTAAGAGGGGTATATCCTTCAACATGAGAAAACAACCCCAAAAAAGTGGTATATTTGTCAAGATGAGAAAATAATCCCGTAAGGGGGGTATATTTGTCAATATTAGAAAATAACCCCGTAAGAGGAGTATATCTTCCAACATGAGAAAACAATCCCAAAAAAATGGTGTATTTGTGAATATGAGAAAACAACCCTGTAAGAGGGGTATATTTGTCAATATGAGAAAGCAACCCCGTAAGAGGGGTATATTTGTCAATATTAGAAGAAAACACCGTAAGAGGGGCATATCTTTCAACATGAGAAAACAATCCCAAAAAATGGTACATTTGTCAATATTAGAAAACAACCTCGTAAGAGTGGTATATTTGTCCAAATTAGAAAACAACACTGTAAGAGGGGTATATCTTTCAACATGAGAAAACAATCCTAAAAATGTGGTATATTTTTTAATATGAGAAAACAAGCCCCTAAGAGGGGTATATTTGTCAATATTAGAAAACAACCATGTAAGTGGGGTATATCTTTCAACATGAGAAAACAACCCTAAAAAAGTGGTATATTTGTCAATTTGAGAAACAACTCCCTAAGAGGGGTATATTTATCAATGTTAGAAAATAACCCAGTAAGAGGGATATATTTTTCAATATTAGAAAACAAACCTGTAAGAGGGGTATATCTTTCAAAATGAGAAAACAACCCAAAAAAAGTTGTTTATTTGTTAATATGAGAGAACTACCCCGTAAGACGGGCATATTTGTCAACATTAGAAAACCCGGTAACAGGGGTATATCTTTCAACATGAGAAAACAACCCCAAAAAAAGTGGTATATTTGTCAATATGAGAAAACAACCCCGTAACAGTGGTATGTTTGTCAATAATAGAAAACTTCCCTGTAAGAGGGGTATATTTTTCAACATGAGAAAACAACCCTAAAAAAGTGGTATATTTATGAATTTGAGAAGACAACCCCCTAAGAGGGGTATATTTGTCAATATTAGAAAACAACCCCCTAAGTGGAGTATATCTTTCAACACGAGAAAACAACCCCAAAAAAGTGATATATTTGTGAATATGAGAAAAAAACTGCGTAAGAGGGGTATATTTGTGAATATTAGAAAACAACCCCGTAAGAGGGGTATATTTGTCAATATTAGAAAATAACCCCGTAACAGGAGTATAACTTTCAGCATGAGAGAACAACCCAAAAAAGTGGTATATTTGTCAATATGAGAAAACAACCCCGTAAGAGAGGTATATCTTTCAATATGAGAAAACAACCCCAAAAGAGTGGTATGTTTATCAATATGGGAAACCTACCCCATAAGAAGGGCATATTTGACAATATTAGAACACAACCCCGTAAGAGGGGTATAACTTTTAAAATGAGAAAACAACCCAAAAAAGTGGTGTATTTGTCAATATGAGAAAACAACCCCGGAAGAGGGGTGTATTTGTCAATATGAGAAAACAACCCTGTAAGAGTAGTATATTTGTCAATATTAGAAAACAACCTTATAAGAGGGGTATATTTGTTAATATTAGAACACAACACCGTAAGAGGAGTATATCTTTCAAAATGAGAAAACAACTGCAATAAAGTAGTATATTTGTCAATTTGAGGAAGCAACACCGTAAGAGGGGTGTATTGGTCAATATTAGAAAACTACCTGTAAGAATGGTATATTTGTCAATACGAGAAAACAACCTCGTAAGAGGGGTATATATGTCAATATTAAAAACAGCCCCGTAAGAGGGGTATATCTTTCAACATGAGAAAACAACTCCAAAAAAGCTGTATATTTGAAAATTTGAGAAAACTACCTCGTAAGTGGGGTATATTTGCCAATATGAGAAAACAACCCCGTAAGAGGGGTATATTTGTCAATATTAGAAAACAACCCCGTACGAGGGGTATATCTTTCAACATGAGAAAATAACCCCAAAAAAGTGGTATGTTGTTTAATATGAGAAAATCACCCCGTAAGAGGGGGTCTATTTGTCAATATCAGAAAACAACCCCGTAAGAGAGGTATATCTTTCAACATGACAAAACAACCCCAAGAAAGTGGTATATTTGTCAATATGAGAAAACAACCCTGTAAGAGTGCTACATTTGTCAATAATAAAAAACAACCCCATAAGAGGGGTATATCTTTCAACATGAGAAAACAACCCCAAAAAAGTGGTATATTTTTTAATACGAGAAAACAACCCCGTAACAGGGGTATATCTATCAATATTAAAAAATAACCCCGTAAGAGGGGTATATTTGTCAATATTAGTAAACAACCCCGTAAGAGGGGTATATCTTTCTAGATGACAAAACAACCCCAAAAAAGTGGTATATTTGTCAATATAAGGAAATAACCCCGTAAGAGGGGTGTATTTGTCAATATTAGGAAACAACCGCCTAAGTGGGGTATATCTTTCAATATGAGAAAACAACCCCAAAAAAGTGGTATGTTTGTGAATATGAGAAAACAACTGCGTAAGAAGGGTATATTTGTAAATATTAGAAAATAATCCCGTAAGAGGGGTATATTTGTCGATATTAGAAAATAATTCTGTAAGAGGGGTATATCTTTCACATTCAGAAAACAACCCCAAAAAAGTGCTACATTTTTCTATATCAGAAAACAACCCCGTAAGAGTAGTATGTCTTTCAACATGAGAAAACAACCCCAAAAAAGTGGTACATTTTTCAATATGAGAAAACAACCCCGTATGAGGGGTATATCTTTCAACATGAGAAAACAACCCCAAAAAAGTGGTATATTTTTTAATACGAGAAAACAACCCCGTAAGAGGGGTATATTTGTATATATTAGAGAACAACACCATAAGAGGGGCATTTTTGTTAATGAACACAACCTCGTAAGAGGGGTATATCCTTTAAAATAAGAAAACAACCCCAAAAAAGTTGTATATTTGTTAATATGAGAAAACAACCCCATAAGAGGGTTATATTTGTCAATATTAGAAAACAAACCCGTAAGAGGGGCGTATCTTTCAACATGAGAAAACAAACCAAAAAAAGTGGTATATTTGTCAATATGAGAAAATAATCCCGTAAGAGTGGTATATTTGTCAATAATAGAAAACAACCCCGTAAATTGGTATATTTGTGATTATGAGAAAACAATCCCGTAAGAGGGGTATATTTGTCAATATTAGAAAACAACCCCTTAAGTAGGGTATATCTTTCAACATGAGAAAACAATGCCAAAAAAGTGGTATAGTTATGAATATGAGAAAACAACCCCATAAGAGGGGTATATTTGTAAATATTAGAAAACAACCTCTTAAGAGGGGTATATTTGCCAATACTAGAAAACAACCCCGGAAGAGGGGTATATCTTTCAACATGAGAAAACAACCCTAAAAAAGTGGTATATCTTTCCATATGAGAAAACTAGACTTGTTCATGGGCTGGGCCTAGGGAAAGGAACTTAACCGGCCTGACTTTATTTTGAACAATCCCGAGCCCGCCCAACCCCGAGAATTTTTTAATATCTCTCAGCCCAAGCCCGAGCCCGAATTTTTTTAAAGCACCCAACCTTACCAATTGTTAAACCTCAACATACGGACGGGTCAATGTTCGGGTCTGGGGTGGGTTGGCCTGCTCGAGTTTAGTTTTATTTAAATATATTATTAATAACAATAAAATTATAAACAAAAATAATAGGTAGCTAAGTGGTAAGTAGAACTTAATTATAAGTTAAAGGTCACAAGTTCAAATGCTAGGTTTGACATTTTTTTTCCTAATTAAACTAAACAACCAAGGAGCTAGCCTGGCTTGATTTTAAAGGAAATCCCAAACCCCAAAAAATTGGGCTTTTATGGGTTCGGGTTTGGACGAGCTTGTACACAAAAATTGTTGTCCAAGCCTCGCCCAAGAGTGTCTGGGCGGTCAAGGTACCAGCCCATGAACAGGTCTAGAGAGAACACCCCGTAAGAAGGGTATATCTTTCAACATGAGAAAACAACCCCAAAAAAGTGGTATATTTTTTAATACGAGAAAACAACCCCGTAAGAGGGGTATATTTGTCATTATTAGAAAACTACCCCGTAAGAGGGGTATATTTGTTAGTATTTGAACACAATCTTGTAAGCAGGGTATATCTTTCAAAATGAGAAAACAACCCCAAAAAAGTGGTATATTTGTCAATATGAGAAAACAACCCCGTAAGAGGGATATATTTGTTAATATTAGAGAACAACCCCATAAGAGGGGCATATTTGTCAATGAACACAACCTCGTAAGAGGGGTATATCCTTCAAAATAAGAAAACAACCCCAAAAATGTGGTATGTTTGTCAATATGAGAAAACAACCCCGTAAGAAGGGTATATTTGTCAATATTAGAAAATAACCCCGTAAGAGGGGCATATCTTTCAACATGAGAAAACAAACCCAAAAAAGTGGTATATTTGTCAATATGAGAAAACAACCCCGTAAGAGTGGTATATTTGTCAATAATAGAAAACAACCCCATAAGAGGGGTATCTGTTTCAACAAGAGAAAACAACCCCAAAAAATTGGTATATTTGTGAATATGAGAAAACAACCCCTTAAGTGGGGTATATCTTTCAACATGAGAAAACAACCCCAAAAAAGTGGTATATTTGTGAATATGAGAAAACAACCCCTTGAGAGGGGGTATATTTGCCAATACTAGAAAACAACCCCATAAGAGGGGTATATCTTTCAACATGAGAAAACAACCCTAAAAAAGTGGTATATCTTTTCATATGAGAAAACGACCCCCGTAAGAAGGGTATATCTTTCAACATGAGAAAACAACCCCAAAACAGTGGTATATTTTTTAATACGAGAAAACAACCCCGTAAGAAGGGTATATTTGTCAATATTAGAAAACTACCCCGTAAGAGGGGTATATTTGTCAGTATTTGAACACAAACTTGTAAGCGGGGTATATCTTTCAAAATGAGAAAATAACCCCAAAAAAGTGGTATATTTGTCAATATGAGTAAGCAACCTCGTAAGAGGGGTATATTTGTCAATATTAGAAAATAACCCTGTAAGAGAGGTATATTTATCAATACTAGAAAACAACCGTAGGAGGGCCATATCTTTCAACATGAGAAAACAACCCCAAAAATGTGGTATATCTGTCAATATGAGAGAACAACCCCGTAAGAGGGGTATATTTATCAATATTAGAAAATAACCCCATAAGAGGGGTATATATTTCAACATTAGAAAGCAACCGTAGAAAAGTGGTATATTGTTTAATATGAGAAAACGACCCCGTAAGAGGGGTATATTTATCAATATTAGAAAACAAGCCCATAAGAGAGGTATATTTTTCAACATGAGAAAATAACCCTAGAAAAGTGGTATATTTGTCTATACGAGTAAACAACCCCGTAAGAGGGGTATATTTGTCAATATTAGAAAATAACCCCGTAAGAGGGATATATTTATGAGTATTAGAGAACAACTCCGTAAGAGGGGTATATTTGTTAATATTAGAAAACAGCCCCGTAAGAGGGGTATATCTTTCAACATGAGAGAATAACCCCAAAAAAGTGGTATATTGTTTAATATGAGAAAATCACCCCGTAAGAGGGGGTCTATTTGTCAATATCAGAAAAGAACCCCAAAAAAGTGGTATATTTGTCAACATGAGAAAACAACCCCGTAAGAGGGGTATATCTTTCAACATGACAAAACAACCCCGTAAGTGGGGTATATCTTTCAACAATAGAAACAACCCCAAAAATGTGGTATATTTATCAATATGAGAAGACAACCCTGTAAGAGGGTTATATTTGTCAATATTAGAATACAACCCTGTAAGAGCGGTATATTTATCAATATTAGAAAACAACCCCGTACGAGGGGCATATCTTTCAACACGAGAAAACAACCCTAAAAAAGTGGTATATTTGTCAATATGAGAAAACAACCCCAGAAGAGGGGTATATTTGTTAATATTAGAAAACAACCCCGTAAGAGGAGTATGTCTTTCTACATGAGAAAACGACCCCAAAAAACTGGTATATTTGTCAATATGAGAACACAATCCCGTAAGAGGGGTATATTTGTCAATGTAAGAAAACAAGCCCGTAAGAGGGGTATATCGTTCAATATAAGAAAACAACCCCAAAAAATTAGTATATTTGTCAATATGAGAAAACAACCCAGTAAGAGGGGTATACTTGTCAATATTAGAAAACAACCGTGTAAGTGGGGTATATTTATCAATATGAGAAAATAACCCGTAAGAGGGGTATATTTGTCAATATTAGAAAACAACACCATAAGAGGGGTATATGTGTCAATATCAGAAAACAACCCCGTAAGAGGGGTATATTTGTCAATATTAGAGAAAACCCCATAAGAGGGGTATATTTTTCAACATGAGAAAACAACCCCAAAAAAGTGGAATATTTTCAATATTAGAAAACCAACCTATAAAATGGGTTTATTTGTCAATTTAGAAAACAACACCGTAAGAGGGGTATATCTTTCTACGTGAGCAAAACAACCCCAAAAAAGTGGTATATTTGTCGATATGTGAAAACAACCCCATAAGAGGGGTATATTTGTCAAAATTAGAACAAAACCATAAGAGGAAAATATCTTTCAAAATGAATAAACAACCCAAAAAAAGTGTTATATTTATCAATATCAGAAAATAACCCCGAAAGATGGGTTTATTTGTCAATATTAGAAAACAACCCCGTAAATAGGGTATATTTGCCAATATTAGAGAAAACCCCGTTAGAGGGGTATATCTTTCAACATGAGAAAACAACCCCAAAAATATAATATATTTGTCAATATGAGAAAACCACCTCGTAAGAAGGGTACATTTATCAATATTAGAAAATAACCCCGTAAGAGGGATATATTTATAAATATAAGAAAATAACCCCGTAAGAGGGATATATTTATAAATATAAGAAAATAACCCCGTTATAGGGGTATATCTTTCAACATGAGAAAACAACCCCAAAAAAGTGGTATATTTTTTAATACGAAAAAACAACACTGTAAGAGGGGTATATTTGTCAATAAGAGAAAACAACCCTGTAAGAGGGATATATTTGTCAAATGAGAAAACAACCCCAAAAAAGTAGTATATTTTTCAATATAAGAAAACAACCCCATAAGAGGGGTATTTTATCCATATTAGAAAATAACCCGTAAGAGGGGTATATTTTTCAACATGAGAAAACAACCCCAAAAAAGTGGAATATTTGTTAATATTAGAAAACAACTTTATAAGACGGGTATATTTGTCAATTTAGAAAACAACACAGTAAGAGGGGTATATCTTTCTACATGAGCAAAACAACCCTAAAAAAGTGGTATATTTGTTAATATGCGAAAACAACCCCATAAGAGGAGTGTATTTGTCAATATTAGAAAATAACCCCGTAAGAGGGGTATATCTTTCAACATGAGAAAACAACAACAAAAAGTGGTATATTTGTCAGTATGAGAAAACAACCACGTAAGAGGGGTATATTTATCAATATTAGAAAATAACCCCGTACGAGGGGTATAACTTTCACCATGACAAAACAATCCGAATATTTGTCAAGATGAGAAAACAACCCCGTAAGAAGGTATATTTGTCAAGATTAGAAAACAACCTTGTAAGAAGGGTATTACTTTCAACATGAGAATACAACCCTAAAAAAGTGGTATATTTGTCAATATGAGAAAACAACCCTATAAGAGGGGAATATTTGTCAATCTTAGAAAACAACCCCGTAAGGGGGCTATATCTTTCAACATGAGAAAACAACTACAAAAAAGTGGTATATTTGTCAACATGAGAAAACAACCCCGTAAGAGGGTATATTTATCAAGATTAGAAAACAACCCTGTAAGTGGGGTATATCTTTCAACATGAGAAAACAACCACAAAAAAGTGGTATATTTGTCAATATGAGAAAACGACTTCGGAAGAGAGGTATATTTGTAAATATTAGAAACCAACCCCGTAAGAAGCGTATGTTTGTCAAAATTAGAAAACAACCCCGTAAGAGGGGTATAATTGTCAATATTAGAAAACAACAGCGTAAGAGGGGTATATCTGTCAACATGAGAAGACAACCCCAAAATAGTGGTACATTTATCAATATCAGAAAACAACCCTCTAAGAGGGCATATTTATCAATATTAGAGAACAATCACGTAAGAGGGGTATATCTTTCAACATGAGAAAACAACCCCAAAAAAGTGGAACATTTGTCAATATTAGAAAACATCCCCGTAAGAGGGGTATATTTGTCAATATTAGAGAACAACCCCAAAAAGTGGTATATTTGTCAATATGGGAAAATAGACCCGTAAGAGGGGTATATCTTTAAACATGAGAATAGAGCCCCAAAATAGTGGCATATTTGTCAATATGTGAAAACAACCCCGTAAGAGGGGTATATTTGTTAATATTATAAAACAATCCCGTAAGAGGGGTATATCTTTCAACATGAGAAAACAACCACAAAAAAGTGGTATATTTGTCAACATGAGAAAACAACTCCGAAAGAGGGGTATATTTGTCAATATTAGAAAACAACCCCGTAAGAGGGGTATATGTTTTGACATGAGAAGAGAACCAAAAAAAGTGGTATATTTGTCAATATGGGAAAAGAACCCCAAAAAAGTGGTATATTTGTCAACATGAGAAAACAACCCCGTAAGATGGGCATATTTGTCAATATGAGAAAACAAACCCGTAAGAAAGGTACATCTTTCAACATGAGAAAACAACCCCAAAAAACTAGAATATTTATCAATATTAGAGAACAACCCCCAAAAAGTGGTATATTTGTCAATATGAGAAAATAGACCCGTAAGAGGGGTATATCTTTCAACATGAGAATAGAACCCCAAAATAGTGGGTATATTTGTCAATATGTGAAAACAAACCCGTAAGAGGGGTATATTTGTCAATATAATAGAACAACCCCGTAAGAGGGGTATGTCTTTCAACATGACAAAACAACCACAAAAAAGTGGTATATTTGTCAACATGAGAAATTAACCCCGTAAGAGGGATATATTTGTCAATATTAGAAAACAACCCCGTAAGAGGGGTATATCTTTCAACATGAGAATAGAACCAAAAAATGTGTTTTATTTGTCAACATGGGAAAAGAACCCCAAAAAAGTGGTATATTTGTCAACATGAGAAAACAACCCCGTAAGATGGGCATATTTGTCAATATGAGAAAACAACCTCGTAAGAGGGGTATATTTGTCAATATTAGAAAATAATTCCATAAGAGGTATATATCTTTCAACATGAGAAAACAAGACAAAAGAAGTTGTATATTTTTTAATACGAGAAACTAACCCCGTCAGAGGGGTATATTTGTCAATATTTGAAAACAACCCCGTAAGAGGGATATATTTGTCAATATTGGAAAACGACCACGTAAGAGGGGTATATCTTTCAAAATGAGAAAACCACCCCAAAAAGATGGTATATTTGTCAATATGAGAAAACAACCCCGTGAGAGGGATATGTTTTTCAATATGAGAAAACAACCCCTTAAGAGGGGTATATCTTTCAAAATGAGAAAACAACTCCAAAAAAGTGGTATATTTGTCAATATGAGAAAACAACCCGGTAAGAGGGGTATATTTTTCAATATTAGAAAACAACCGCGTAAGAGGGGTATATATTTCAACATGAGAAGACCACCCCAAAAAAGTTAAGAGGGGTATATTTGTCAATATTAGAAAACAACCCCATAAGAGGTATATATCTTTCAACATGAGAAAACAAGCCAAAAAAAGTTTTATATTTTTTAATACGAGAAAATAACCCCTTCAGAGGGGTATATTTGTCAATATTTAAAAACAACCCCGTAAGAGGGTAGATTTCTCAAGATTAGAAAACAACCCCGTAGGAAGGGTATATTTGTCAATATTAGAAAACAACCCTAAAAAAGTGATATATTTGTCAATTTGAGAAAACACCCCCGTGAGAGGGATATATTTTTCAACATGAGAAAACAACCCCTTAAGAGGGGTATATCTTTCAAAATGAGAAAACAACTAAAAAAAAGTGGTATATTTGTCAATATGTGAAAACAACCCGGTAAGAGGGGTATATTTTTCAAAATTAGAAAAAAATCCCTATAAGAGGGGTATATTTGTTAATATTATAAAACAACCCTGTAAGAGGGGTATATCTTTCAAGATGAGAAAACAACCCTAGAAAAGTGGTATATTTATCAATATGAGAACATAACCCCGTAAGAGGAGTATATCTTTCAACATGAGAAAAACAACCTAGAAAAGTGGTATATTGTTTAATATGAGAAAACGATCCAGTAAGAGGGGTATATTTGTCAATATTAGAAAATAACCCCGTAAGAGGGGTATATCTTTCAACAAGAGAAAATAACCCTAAAAAAGTGGTATATTTGTCAAGAGGAGAGAACAACCCGTAAGAGAAGTATATTTGTCAATATTAGAAAATAACCCCGTAAGACTGGTATATCTTTCAATATGAGAAAACAACCCAAAAAAATGGTATATTTGTCAATATGAAATAACAATCTCGTAAGAGGGGTATATTTTTCAATATCATAAAACAACCTCGTAAGAGGGGTATATCTTACAATATAAGAAAACAACCGGAAAAAAGTGGTATATTTGTCAATATGAGAGAACAACCCCGTAAGAGGGATATATTTGTTAATATTAGAAAACAACCCTGTAAGAGGGGTATATCTTTTAACATGAGAACACAACCCCAAAAAAGTGGTGTAATTGTCAACATAAGAAAATAGCCCCATAAGGGGTGTATATTTATCAAGATTAGAGAACAACCCCGTAATAGAAAACAACCCCGTAAGAAGGGTATAACTTTCAACATGCGAAGGCAGCCCCAAAAAAGTGATATATTTTGTCAATATGAGAAAACGACCCTGTAAGATGGGTATATTTGTCAATATTACAAAACAAAACCGTAAGAGGGGGTGTATCTTTCAACAAGAGAAAATAACCATAAAAAACTGTTTTATTTTTCAATATGATAAAACAACCTCGTAAGAGGGGTATATTTGTCAATATTAGAAAACAACCCCGTAAGAGGGATATATCTTTCCACATATGAGAAAACAACCCTAGAAAAGTGGTATATTGTTTAATATTAGAAAACAACCCCGTAAGAGGGGTATATCTTTCAACATAATAAAACAACCCCATAAAAGTTTTATATTTGTCAACATAAGAAAACAACCCCGTAAGAGTGGTATATTTGTCAAGATTAGAAAACAATCCCGTAAGAGTGGTATATTTGTCAATATTGGTAAAAACCTCGTAAGAGGGGAATAATTGTCAATATTAGAAAACAACCCCGTAAGAGGGGTATAACTTTCAACATGAGAAGACAACCCAAAAAAGTGGTATATTTGTCAATATGAGAAAAAAAACCTGTTAGAGGGGTATATCTTTCATCATGAGAAAACAACCCCAAGAAAGTGGTATATTTGTCAATATGAGAAAATAACCCCGTAAGACAGGTATATTTGTCGATATTAGGGAGCAACACCGTAAGAGGAGTATATTTGTCAATATTAGAAAACAACCCCGTGAGAGGGGTATATCTTTCAACATGAGAAAACAACCCCAAAAAAGTGGTATATTTCTCAATATAAGAAAACAACCCCGTAAGAGAGGGGTATATTTTCAATATTAGAAAACAACCTCGTAAGAGGGGTACCTCTATCAACATGAGAAAACAATCCTAGAAAAGTGATATATTGTTTAATATGAGAAAACGACCCCGTAAGACAGGTATATTTGTCAATATGAGAAAACAATCCTAGAAAAGTGATATATTGTTTAATATGAGAAAACGACCCCGTAAGACAGGTATATTTGTCAATATTAGAAAACAACCTCGTAAGAGGGGTATATCTTTCAACATGAGAAAATAACCCAAAAAACAGGTATATTTATCAATATGAGAAGACAACCCCATAAGAGCGGTATAATTGTCAATATTAGAAAACCACCCCATAAGAGGGGTATATCTTTTAAAATGAGTAAACAACTCATAAAAAGTGTTATATTTGTCAAAATCAAATAACAACGCCGTAAGAGGGGTATATTTTTCAATATGAGAAAACAACCTCGTAAGAGGGGTATATCTTTCTAAATGAGAAAACAACCCCAAAAAGGTACTGGCAATATGAGAAAACAACCCCGTAGAGGGGTATATTTGTCAATATTAGAAAACAACCCCCTAAGAAGGGTTTATTTGTCAATATTAGAAAAAACCCCGTAAAAGGGGTATATCTTTTAACATGAGAAAAGAACCCCAAAAAAGTAGTATAATTGTCAACATGAGAAAACAATCCCGTAAGAGGTGTATATTTGTCAATATTAGAAAACAATCCCATAAGAGGGGTATATCTTTGAAAATGATTAAACAACCCCAAAAAAGCAGTATATTTGTCAATATGAGAACACAACCCCATAAGAGGGGTATATTTGTAAATATTAGAAAACAACCCCGTAAGAGGGGTGTATTTTTCAATATTAGATAACAACCTCGTAAGAGGGGCATATCTTTCAACATGAGAAAATAACCCCAAAAAACTGGTATATTTGTCAATATGAGAAAACAACCTCGTAAGAGGGGTTTATTTGTCAATATTAGAAAACAACCTCGTAAAAGGGGTATATCTTTCAACATGAGAAAAGAATCCAAAAAAGTAGTATATTTGTCAACATGAGAAATCAACCCCGTAAGATATTTGTCAATATTAGAAAATAACCCCATAAGAGGGGTATATCTTTCAAAATGAGAAAACAACCCCAAAAAAGTGGTATATTTATCAATATGAGAACACAACCCCGCAAGAGGGGTATATCTTTCAACATGAGAAAACAACCACAGAGAAGTGGTATATCTGTCAATATGTGAACACAACCCCGTAAGAGTGGTATTTCTTTCAACATGAGAAAACAACCCCAAAAAAGTGGTATATTTGTCAATCTGAGAACACAACCGTAAGAGGGGTATATTTTTCAATATCATAAAACAACCTCGTAAGAGGGGTATATCTTTCAACATGAGAAAACAACCTCAAAAAGTGGTATATTTGTCAATATCAGAAAACAACCCCGTAAGAGGGATATATTTGTCAATATTAGAAAACAACCCCGTAAGAGGGGTATATCTTTCAACATGAGAAAATAACCCTAAAAACTGGTATATTTGTCAATATATGAAAACAACCCTGTAAGAGGGGTTTATTTATCAATATTAGAAAACAACCCCGTAAAAAGGGTATATCTCTCAACATGAGAAAAGAACCCCAAAAAAGTAGTATATTTGCCAACATGAGAAAACAACCCTGTAAGAGGGGTATATTTGTCAATATTAGAAAATAATCCCGTAAGAGGGTTGTACTTTTCAATATTATATAACAACCTCGTAAGAGGGGTATATCTTTCAACATGAGAAAAGAACCCCAAAAAGGCGGTGTATTTTTTAATACGAAAAAACAACCCCGTAAGAGGTGTATATTTGTCAATATTAGAAAATAACCCTGTAAGAGGGGTATATTTGTCAATATTAGAGAACAACCCCGTAAGAGGGGTATATTTTTCAAAATGAGAAAAGAACCCCAAAAAGTGGTATATTTGTCAATATGTGAAAACAATCCCGTAAGAGGGGTATATTTGTCAAAATGAGAAAACAACCCCAAAAAAGTGGTATATTTGTCAATATCAGAAAACAACCCCGTAAGAGGGGTATATCTTTCAAAATGTGAAAACAACCTCAAAAAAGTGGTATATTTTTTAATACGAGAAAACATCCCTGTAAGAGGGGTATATTTGTCAATATTATAAAATAACTCGGTAAGAAGGGTATATTTGTCAATATTAGAAAACAACCCATATGAGGGGTATATCTTTCAAAATGAGAAAATAGCCCCAAAAAGTGGTATATTTGTCAATATTAGAAAACAACCCCTTAAGAGGGGTATATCTTTCACCCTGAGAAAATAACCCCACAAAAAGTGGTATATTGTTTAATATGAGAAAACGATCCCATAAGAGGGGTATATTTGTCAATATTAGAAAACAGTCACGTAAGAAGGGTATATCTTTCAACATGAGAAAATAACCTCAAAAAGTGGTATATTTGTCAAGATGAGAAAATAACCCCGTAACAGTGGTATATCTTTCAAGATGAGAAAACAACCCCAAAAAAGTAGTATATTTGCCAATATGAGAAAACAATCACGTGAGAAGGGTATATTTGTCAATATTAGAAAATAACCACGTAAGATGGAAATATCTTTTAACATGAGAAAACAATCTTAGAAAAATGGTATATCGGTTAATATGAGAAAACAACCCCGTAAGAGGGGTATATTTATCAAAATTAGAAAACAACCCCGTAAGAGGGATATATGTTTCAACATGAGAAACAATCCGAAAAAGCGGTATATTTGTTAGTATGAGAAAAAACCCCGTAAGAGGGGTATGTTTGTCAATATTAGAAAACAACCCCGTAAGAGGGGTATATCTTTCAACATGAGAAAACAATCCCATTATAGTGGTTTATTTGTCAATATGAGAAAAAAACCCCGTAAGAGGGGTATATTCATCAATATTAGAAAACAACCCTATAAGAGGGGTATATCTTTCAATATGCGAAAACAACCCAAAAAAAGTGGTATATTTTTTAATACGAGAAAACAACCTCGTAAGATGGGTATATTTGTCAATATTAGAGAACAAACCCGTAAGAAGGGGTATATCTTTCAAAAATGAGAAAACAACCCCAAAAAGTGGTATATTTGTCAATACGAGAAAACAACCCCGTAAGAGGGGTATATTTTTCAATATGAGAAAATAACACCGTAAAAGGGGTATATCTTTCAAAATGAAAAAACAACCCCGTAAGAGTGGTATATTTGTCAAAATAAGAAAATAACCCCAAAAAAGTGGTATATTTGTCAATATAAGAGAACAACTCCGTAAGAGGGGTATGTCACGACTCCATATGTGGGCCCGTGACCGGCACTAGGGTATGGGTAAGCGTAAGGCCACCGAATCCCGTAGTATGTCTGACACTCACTGACTTAGATAAATCTCATCTCATTTTACTCATGCCACGATTATCTTAACAATTGAATTTTACATAATTAATCTGACCGCCAAGAATTAGGTGAGACCCAAAACTACAGTAAAATTACAACCGATACATCTACTATTTCACTCACGGAGATTCTAAGAATTTAAATTAACATACCTAAATACCATGGATCCGAAAATAATAAAATTGAGACCGGTCACCTTTAGAGTGAGTTAAGTTCATATATCCAAAAACAGTTGCATATACTTCAATAATACATTTATTTAATTTAAAATAAACATTAAGTCATGCAAGAAACATATGTGTCATGTCATGCTTAAATAAAATAAAATAATTTCTTACATACTACGGGACGGAGTACTTTAGTAGAACACTAATCCCAACACTAACATCACGATCAATCTCAACACTGACATCTCGACTAATCTCATTCCAATAGAACTAGCACCCAGAGAGTGAAGCTCGACCAGGGTCCTTAACTCCAGTCCGGTCACTTAATGTTCGCTATCAGCCTTAGCCTTTCGGCTCTCTTATTCCAATAAGACTGGCGCCCAGAGAGCGAAGCTCGACCAGGGTCCTTACCACCAGTCTGGTCACTTAGGTTTCCAAATAAGCCGGCGCGCATAGAGCAATGCTCCACCAGAGACCTTTACTCCAGCAACTATACTCTACTAAGCTTAGAGAGCGATGCTTGAACAGGGCAAGTCCTAATTCTTTCTTTTTAAATTTACCTATTTACCCTTTTCCATCACTCTCAGATTTATACCGAACACTCATCAAACTCTTATGTTCTACTGCCGTCCCATTCCAAGTCATCATGCAATGATAAAATCAACGATAAAGGAAGAACATATATAAATAGTAATTAAAAAGCATAATACATATGAATAATAATTAAATTAATAATTAAACTTGCAATAAAATAATCACGATAGCAAATAAAAAATTTATGCATGACAAGTGCATAACCGATATATGACTTTAACTCACAGCTTTGGTGACCTCCTATCTCGCTCATGCCCTGTGAGTGAGCCAAATGACGATTATCTAATCACGGAAGACAATTTATCAAAACGCTAAAACAATTGACCATTAATCCTAGGTCTAGATTCCTAGGATTAACTGTCTAAAATCTTGACTCATAAAAATTCTACCGAAATTTGGCAGAACCTCCCCTATAATACGGAAATTTACCTCCCGTAAAACGGGTCGAGGACCTGCCAGAAAAATACTTCAAAATTTAATAATTTAATACAACGGGAGTCGGGTCCCCAAGACTTCATTATTTTTCCCGACTCCTCCACACTATATAGAATCACGACTACAGCAGGTAGTTCGTCAAACAATTATTTTAACACACAAATATTTTCTAATACATAACACAATTCAATAGACACATAATTAAATCAAAGAATTCCAAAATGAACGGGCCGTAGAAATTATCGAGACGCTTGATCGCTTGGCCAATCCCGCCCACCGCAGGAGTCCGATCGACAATCCGAACTCACCATCTGACTCAAACGATACCGATGATGATCCTCCGCTTTTGATTTTCCGATCCGACCCCCGATCATCCCCGAGAGATTTGTGGACTATCACAACCGTCCATTTGCAAACGCGGTCCGATCACGAAACCGCAAGGTCATGGCTTGAGCCGAGGGGAGTCCAGATATGTCCTCCGACCATCCATTCCCTATCGGAGCTCACCGGAAAGCCAAAAACACCGGTTGCCCCCGCTTTCTCTCCACCGGATCTTCCATCTTCTGGCCACCATTCACGCCGCCACTGCCGCTAAAAGGAAGCTCTCGCCATCGAGATCGTTGGCTACCGATGCCGGAAGCGCACACACTAGTGGCAAGGAAGTTTTGGCCGCCTCCTTGCTCCCATGCTACTAACGACATGTCGAGCCCGTCACACCATACCACGGTCATCTCAAGGACGCAATTACGCCAGCTCTCTCTCTCTCTTCCCGGCACCCCGGCACTCCTTTCTCCCTTTCCCTTCTTCCCCGATTTCTTTTCTTCTTTCTTTCCTTCCATATCGGCTTTTGGCCCCCAAACTTTTCTTGCTTACCATTTAGTCCCCCAATTTTTTTAATTACTATCAATATCATCCTGCAAAAATTCCAATTAACATACAAATTTTCATTAAACCCCCATAATAATAAAATTATACTTTTAATCCTCATCCTAAAATAAATTTCCAATTTAGTCCTAATAAACAATTAATTTAATTAATCAATTTGCTAACTATTTTCCAACTTAAAATTTAATACCACTAGCTAATTAAAATACCCATTTCCCCAAAAATTCTTTTATAAAAACATCCTTTACAAATTCTTCTATGATTTTTTAATATATAATTTTATTTATATATAAGCTATATATATATATATATATATATATATATATATATATATATATATATATATTTGGGGAACATTTGAATAACCAAAATATAATTATTTCTCAAATAATTTACTTAATTAATTTCTTAACAATTCAAACTAATAGGATATATAAAATAACTCCTTATTTATCTAGCATTAAAATTTCATTTAATTCATTCCAACTAAACCAAATAAAAATAAAATAAAATTAATTTAAATAAAAACTCATTATTAATCATTATTAATATAATCATTATTAAGGGAAAACTTTTGGGTATTATATTCTCCCCCCCTTAACAAAAATTCATCCTCAAATTTAAAGGAAAAAGGGCTCACACTATGACTAAAACTAATGAGAATAGAACCTCTCTCATCAGCCCATTTCCTACATTTCCTCTACCAATATTCAATCACAAGACCTATGACAAAGCCCTTAAGCAAAACTCGCGAACCTGAGAATCCGCGATCCTGACTTACTGCTCCTCGGAAATCAAAACTTCACTTATTTCCACACACTGAGGGTCTAACACGAGCAAGGATCGAGAATATACTTCCTCAACAAAGACTTATGAATACTGGATTGACCTATGAGAAAGTTTGGCAGCAAGTACAACTTGCATGCCACCACACCAAACCTGCCGACACTTCCAAGGGTTCCACACAAGAAGGGCTAACTTGCCTTCCTTACCAAATCGCATCACCACCTTTTTGGGGTTGTTTTCTCATGTTGAAAGATATACCCCTCTGACGGGGTTGTTTTCTAATATTAACAAATATACCGCTCTTACGGGGTTATTTTCTCAAATTGACAAATATACCACTTTTTGGGGTTGTTTTCTCATTTTGAAAGATATACCCCTCTTACGGGTTGTTCTCTAATATTGACAAATATACCCCTCTTACGGGGTTGTTTTCTAATATTGACAAATACACAACTTTTTTGGTGTTATTTTCTCATGTTGAAAGATATACCCCTCTTACGGGGTTGTTTTCTAATATTGACAAATATACACCTCTTAAGCGGTTGTTTTCTAATATTGAAAAATATAACCTCTTACGGGGTTATTTTCTCATATTGACAAATATACCCCTTTTACGGGGTTGATTTCTAGTATTGACAATTATACTCCTCTTACAGGTTGTTTTCATTTTGACAAATATACCACTTTTTGGGGTTGTTTTCTCATGTTGAAAGACATACCCCTCTTAGGGGTTGTTTTCTAATATTGATAAATATACCCCTTACACGGTTGTTTTCATATTGACGAATATACCACTGCTTTTGGGGTTGTTTTCTCATGTTGAAAGATATACCCCTCTTATGGGCTTGTTTTCTAATATAGACAAATATACCCCTCTTACGGGGTTGTTTTCTCATATTGACAAATATACCACTTTTTTGGGGTAATTTTCTCATGTTGAAATATATACCCCTCCTACGGGATTGTTTATTAATATTAACAAATATACCCCTCTTACAGGGTTGTTTTCTCATATTGACAAATATACCACTTTTTAGGGTTGTCTTCTCATTTTGAAAGATATACCCCTCTTAAGGGGTTGTTTTCTCATATTGACAAATATACCACTTTATTGGGGTTGTTATCTCATTTTGAAAGATATAACCCTCTTATGGGGTTGTTTTCTAATATTGACAAATATACCCCTCTTACAGGGTTGTTTTCCTTATTAAAAATATACCAGTTTTTGGGGTTGTTTTCTCATGTTGAAAGATCTATCCCTCTTATGTTGTCGCTTTCTAATATTGACAAGTATACCCTCTTTACGGTTGTTTTCTCATATTGACAAATATACCACTTTTTGCGTTGTTTTCCCAAGTTGAAATATATAGCACTCTTCGGGTTGTTTTCTAATATTAACAAATATACCACTCTCACGGGTTATTTTCTCATATTAAACAATATATCACTTTTCTAGGGTTGTTTTCTCATGTTAAAACATATATCCCTCTTACGGGGTTGTTTTCAAATATTGATAAATATATCCCTCTTACGGGGTTGTTTCATTATATTGACAAATATACCACCTTCTTGGGGTTGTTTTCTCATGTTGAAAGATATAACACTCTTATGGGGTTGTTTCCTAATATTGACAAATATACCCCTCTCACGAGGTTGTTTTCTCATATTAAACAATATATCACTTTTCTGGGGTTGTTTTCTCATGTTAAAACATATATTTCTATTACGTGGTTGTTTTTAAATATTGACAAATATACCCCTCTTACGGGGTTGTTTTCTCATATTGACAAATATACCAATTTTTTTGGGGTGGTTTTCTCATGTTGAAAGATATATCCTTCTTACCGGGTTGTTTTCTAATATTGACAATTATACCCCTCTTACGGGGTTGTTTTCTCATATTGACAAATATACCAATTTTTTGGGGTGTTTTCTCATGTTGAAACATATACCCTCTTACGGGGTTCTTCCTAATATTGACTATTATACCCCTCTTACGGGGTTATTTTCTAATATTGTCAAATATACCCCTCTCTTACGGGGTTGTTTTCTCTTATTGACAAATATACCACTTTTGGGGTTATTTCATGTGAAAGATATCTCTCTTACTATTGTTTTCTAATATTGACAAATATACGCTTTTACGGAGTTGTTTTCTCATTTTGACAAATATACCACTTTTGGGGTTATTTTCTCATGTTGAAAAGATATAACTCTTACCGGTTATTTTCTAATGTTGACAAATTTACCCTCTTACGGGTTGTTTTCTCATATTGACAAATATACCACTTTTTGGGGTTGTTTTCTCATTTTGAAAGATGTACCTCTTTATGTGGTTATTGTTATCTATTGATAAATATACCCCCTTACGGTTGTTTTCAATATTAAATATACCCTTTTTTTTGGGTTGTCTTCTCATCTTGAAAGATATACCCCTCTTACGGGATTATTTTCTAATATTAACAAATACACCACTCTTACGGGATTTTTTTTCTGAAATTGACAAATATACTACTTTTTCGGAGTTGTTTTCTTATTTTTAAAGATATACCCCTCTTACGGGGTTGTTTTCTAATATGAACAAATATACCCCTCTTACGGGTTTGTTTTCTCATATTGATAAATATAACACTTTTTTAAGGTTGTTTTGTCACGTTGAAAGATATACTCCTTTTATGGGGTTACTTCCTAATATTGACAGTTATACCCCTCTTATGGGGTTATTCTCTAATATTGACAAATATACCCCTCCTACGGGATTGTTTTCTTATTTTGACAAATATACCCCTCTTACGGGGTTGTTTTCTCTTATTGACAAATATTCCACATTTTTGGGGTTGCTTTCTCATGTTGAAAGATATAACCTTCTTACGGGGTTGTTTTCTAATATTGACAAATATGCCCCTCTTACAGGGATGTTTTTTCATATTGACAAATATACCACTTTTTTGAGGTTATTTTCTCATGTTGAAAGATATAGCCCTCTTTCGAGGTCGTTTTCTAACATTAACAAATATGCCCCTCTTACGGGGTTGTTTCCTAATATTGGCAAATATACCCCTCTTACTAGGTTGTTCTCTAATATCGAAAAATATACCCTCTAATGGGGATATTTTCTCATATTGTTAAATATACATCTCTTACGAGGTTGTTTTCTAATATCGAAAATTAAACCCTCTTACGGGGTTATTTTCTCATATTGACAAATATACACCTTTTTTGGTGTTGCTTTCTCATGTTCAAAGATATAACCTTCTTACGGGGTTATTTTCTAATATTGACAAATATACCCCTCTTATAGGGTTATTTTGTCATAATGACAAATATACCACTTTTTTGGGGTTCTTTTCTAATATTAACAAATATACCCCTCTTACAAGGTTATTTTCTCATATTAACAAATATACCCCTCTTACGGGGCTCTTTTCTAATATTGACAAATATGCCCCTCTTACGGGGTTGTTTTCTAATATCGAAAATTATACCCTCTTACGGGGTTATTTTCTCATATTGACAAATATACACCTCTTACGAGGTTGTTTTCTAATATAGACAATTATACCCCTCTTACAGGGTTGTCTTCTCATATTGACAAATGTACCACCTTTTTAGGGTCGTTTTCTCATGTTGAAAGATATACCCCTCTTACGGGGCTATTTTCTAATATTCAGAAATATACCCCTCTTATAGGGTTATTTTTTCATATTGACAAATATACCACTGTTTTGGGGTTGTTTTCTCATATTGAAAGATATATCCCGCTTATAGGGTTGTTTCCTAATATTGACAAGTATACCCCACTTACGGGATTGTTTTCTCATGTTGACAAATACATCACTTTTTTGGAGTTGTTTTTCTCATTTTAAAACATATACCCCTCTTACGAGGTTATTTTCTAATATTGACAATTATACCCCTCTTAAGGGGTTGTTTTTTAATATTGACAATTATACCCCTCTTACAGGGTTGTCTTCTCATATTGAAAAATATACCACTTTTCTGGCGTTGTTTTCTCATGTTAAAAGATATACCCCTCTTACGGGGTTGTTTTCTAATATTGATATAATATACCCCTCTTACAGGGTTGTTTTCTCATATTGATAAATATAGCACTTTTTTGGGGTTGCTTTCTCATGTTGAAAGATATACTCCTCTTATAGGGTTATTTTCTAATATTGACAAATATACCCTTCTTACGGGATTGTTTTCTCATTTTGACAAATGTACCACTTTTTTGGGGTTGTTTTCTCATGTTGAAAGAAATACCCCTATTACAGGATTGTTTTCTAATATTGACAAATATACCCCTATTACGGGGTTGTTTTCTCATATTGACAAATATGCCACTTTTTGGGGTTGTTTTCTCATGTTGAAAGATATACCCCTCTTACGGGGTTGTTTTCTAATATTGACAAATATACCACTCTTACGGGGTTGTTTTCTCATATTGACAAATATACCACTTTTTTGGGGTTGTTTTCTCATGTTGAAAGATAGATCGCTCTTATGGGGTTATTTTCACATATTGACAAATATACCCCTCTTACGGGGTTGTTTTCTCATATTGACAAATATACCACTTTTCTAGGGTTGTTTTCTCATGTTGAAAGATATACCCCTCTTACGGGGTTATTTTCTCATATTGACAAATATACCACTTTTCTAGAGTTGTTTTATCATTTTGAAAGATATACCCCTCTTACGGCTTTGCTTTCTAATATTGACAGTTATACCCCCCTTACGGGGTTATTTTCTAATATTGACAAATATACCCATCTTACGGGGTTATTTTCTAATATTGACAAATATACCCCTCTTAAGAGGTTGTTTTCTTATCTTGACAAATATACCCCTCTTACAGGGTTGTTTTCTCATGTTAACAAATATTCCACTTTTTTGGGATTGCTTTCTCATGTTGAAAGATATACCCCTCTTACGAGGATGTTTTCTAATATTGACAAATATACCTCTTACAGGTAATTTTTCATATTGACAAATATACCACTTTTTTGGGTGATTTTCTCGTGTTGAAAGATATATCTCTCTTACGAGGTTGGTTTCAAATTGATAAATATACCACTTTTTGGGGTAGTTTTCTCATGTTGAAAGATATACCCCTCTTACGGGGTTGTTTTCTAATATTGATAAATATACCCCTCTTACGGGTTGTTTTCTCATATTGACAAATATACCACTTTTTGGGGTTGTTTTCTCATGTTGAAAGATAGATCGCTCTTATGGGGTTATTTTCTAATATGGACAAATATACCCTCTTACGGGTTGTTTTCTCATATTGACAAATATACCACTTTTCCGGGGTTGTTTTCTCATGTTGAAAGATATACCCCTTTACGGGGTTATTTTCTCATATTGACAAATTTACCACTTTCCGGAGTTGTTTTATCATTTTGAAAGATATACCCCTCTTACGGGCTCTGCTTTCTAATATTGACAGTTATACCCCCTTACGGGGTTATTTTCTAATATTGACAAATATACCCATCTTACGGGTTATTTTCTAATATTGACAAATATACCCTCTTACGCGGTTGTTTTCTAATATTGACAAATATGCCCCTCTTACGGGGTTGTTTTCTCGTGTTAAAAAATATACCACATTTTTGGGATTGTTTTCTCATGTTGAAAGACGTGGTTGTTTTCTGATATTGACAAATATACCCCTCTTACAGGGTTATTTTTTCATATTGACAAATATACCACTTTTTTTGGGTGATTTTCTCGTGTTGAAAGACATATCTCTCTTACGGGGTTGGTTTCTCAAATTGATAAATATACCACTATTTTGGGGTTGTTTTCTCATTTTGAAAGAAATACGCCTCTTACGGGGTTGTTTTCTAATATTGACAAATATACCTCTCTTACGGGGTTGTTTACTCATATTGACAAATATACCACTCTTACGGGTTATTTTTCAATATTGACAAATGTACCTCTTACGGGTTCTTTCTAATATCGAAAATATACCCTCTTACGAGGTTATTTTCATGTTGTCAAATATACCTCCTTTACGAGTTGTTTTCATTATATTTATATCCCCTTTACGTTTATTTTTTCTCATATTGACAAAAATACCACTTTTTGGGGTTGTTTTCTCATGTTGAAAGATATAACCCTCTTACATGGTTGTTTTGTAATATTGACAAATATACCCCTCTTGCGGGGTTGTTTTCTCATTTTGACAAATATACCACTTTGTTGAGGTTGTTTTCTCATGTTGAAAGATATACTCCTCTTACGGGGTTATTTTCTAATATTAACAAATATACCCCTCTTACGGGGTTGTTTTCTCAAATTGACAAATATATCACTTTTTTATGGTTGTTTTCTCATTTTCCAAGATATATGCCTCTTAAGGGGTTGTTTTCTAGTATTGACAAATATACCCCTCTTACGGGGTTGGTTTCTCATATCGATAAACATACCATTTTTTTTGGGTTGTTTTCTCATGTTGAAAGATATACCACTCTTACGGGGTTGTTTTCTCATTTTGACAGATATACCATTTCTTGGGGTTGTTTTCTCATTTTGAAAGGTATACCCCTCTTACGGGATTGTGTTCTAATATTGACAAATATACCCCTCTAACGGGGTTGTTTTCTCGTATTAAAAAAAATGCCACTTTTTTTTTGTTGTTTTCTCATATGATGAACGATATACCCGTCTTACGGTGTTGTTTTATAATATTTTTTAATATACCCCTCTTACGGGGTAGTTTTCTCGTACTAATAAGTACACTACTTTTTTGTGGTTGTTTTCTAATGTTGAAAGATATACCCCTCTTACGGGGTTGTCTTCTCATATTTACCAATATACCACTTTTTTGGGGTTGTTTTCTCATTTTGAAAGATATATCCCTCTTACGGGGTTGTTTTGTAATATTTACAAATATACCCCTCTTATAGTTTTGTTTTCTCATATTGACAAATATACCACTCTTATTGGATTGTTTTCTCTTGTTGAAAGATATACCGCCTTACGGGTTGTTTTCAAATATTGACAAATATACCCCTCTTACGGGGTTGTTTTCAATATCAAAAATATATCCTCTACGGGGTTATTTTCTCATATTAACAAATATACCCCTCTTACGGGTTGTTTTCTCATCTTGCCAAATATACCACTTTTTGGGATTGTTTTCTCATGTGAAAGATATACTCCTCTTACGGAGTTGTTTTCTTATATCAAAAAATATACCCTCTTACGGGGTTATTTTCTCATATTGACAAATATACTCCTCTTACAGGGTTATTTTCTTATAATTATAAATACACCCTCTTACTGGTTGTTTTCTTTCTCATTGTTACAATATACCACTTTTTGGGGTTGTTTTCATGTTGAAAGATATACCTCTTACGAGGTTGTTTTCTAATATTGACAAATACACTCCTCTTACGAGGTTGTTTTCTCATATTGATAAATATACCACTTTTCTGCGTTTGTTTTCTCATGTTGAAAGATATATCCCTGTAACGGGGTTGTTTTCTAATATTGACAAATAAACCACTCTTACGGTGTTGTTTTCTCATTAATGAATATACCACTTTTTTGGGGTTGTTTTCTCATATTGAAAGATATACCCCTCATACGGGGTTATTTTCTAATATTGACAAATATACCCCTTTTATGGGGTTGTTTTCTTATATTGACAAATATACCACTTTTTGGAGTTGTTTTCTCATGTTGAAAGATATACTACTCTAACGGGTTGTTTATCATATTGACAAATATACACCCTCTTACGGGATTATTTTCTCATATTGACAAATGTACCCCTCTCAAGGGGTTGTTGTTTCAAATTGACAAATATACTCCTCTTACGGGGTTGTTTTCTCATATTAAACAATATACCACCTTTTGGGGTTGTTTTCAATGTTGACAAATATACCACTCTACGGGGTTGTTTCTCTTGTTGAAAGATATAGCCCTCTTAAGGGGTTGTTTCTAATATTGATAAATATACCACTCTTAAGGGATTTTTTTAATATTGACAAATATACCCCTCTTATGTGGATTGTTTTCTCATATTGACAAATATACCCCTCTCATTGTGGTTGTTTTCTCAAATTGAGAAATACACCATTTTTTTGGGGTTGTTTTCTCATGTTGAAAGATATACCCCTCTTACGGGATTATTTTCTAATATTGACAATATACCCCTCTTACGGATTTGTTTTCTCATATTGACAAATATACCCCTCTTACAAGATCGTTTTCTCATATTAAACAATTTACTACTTTCCGGGGTTGTTATCTCATGTTGAAAGATATTTTCCTATTACGGGTTGTTCTAATATTGACAAATAAACCACTCTTACGGGTTGTTTTCTCATATTGATAAATATACCACTTTTCGGGGTTGTTTTCTATGTTGAAAGATATACCCTTTTAAAGGGTTGTTTCCTAGTATTGACAAATATACCCTTGTACGGGTTATTTTCAAATATTGACAAATATACCCCGCTTTATGGGATTGTTTTCTCATATTGATAAATATACCCTCTCACGGTGTTGTTTTCTCATATTGTGAAATATACCACATTTTTAGGGTTGTTTTCTCATGTTGGAAGATACACCCCTTTTATGGGGTTGTTTTCTATTGACAAATATACTTTTTATGTGGTTATTTTCTTAGATTTACAAATATACCACTTTTTGGGATTGTTTTCTCATGCTAAAGATATACCACTCTTACGGGGTTGTTTTCTCATATTGACAAATATACCATTTTTTTGTGGTTGTTTCTCATTTTGAAAGATATACACCTCTCAGGGTTGTTTTCATAATGACCAATATGCCCCTCTTACGGGGTTGTTTTCTCATATTAAACAATATACCACATTTCTAGGGTTGTTTCTCATGTTGAAAGAAAATCCATCTTACGGGGTTGTTTTCTAATATTTACAAATATACCACTCTACGGGTTGTTTTCTCTTGCTATCGACAAATATAGCCCCTCTTATGGGATTGTTTGCTCATATTGACAAATATACCCTCTCACTTTTGAGTTGTTTTCATATTGAAAAATATACCCCTCTTATGGGGTTGTTTTCATTAAATAATATATCACATTTATGGGGCTGTTCTCTCATATTGACAAATATACCACTCTTACGGGTTGTTTTCTAATATTGACAAATATACCCCCCTCATGGGATTGTTTTCTCATATTGACAAATATACCCCTCTTCCGTGGTTGTTTTCTCATATTAAAAAATATACTACTTTTTGGAGTTATTTTCACATGTTGAAAGATATACCCTTTATGAGGTCATTTTCCATTGACAATATACCACTTTTACGCAGTTGCTTTCTAAAATTGAAAATATATGCCTCTTACGGGCTACTCTCTCTAATATTGACAAACATAGCCCCTCTTACAGGATTGTTTTCAAATATTGACAAATATACCCTTCTTACAGGGTTGTTTTCTCATATTGACAAATATACCACTTGTTGTTGTTTTCTAATATTAAAAGATATACCCTCTTACGAGGTTATTTTCACATTGAAAAATATACCACTTTTTGCGGGTTGTTTTCTCATGTTGAAAGATATACCCCTCTTACGTTGTTATTTTCTAATATTGACAAATATAATTTCTTACGGGGTTGTTTTCTCATGTTAAACAATATACAACATTTCTAGGGTTGTTTTCTCATGTTGAAAGATATATTCCCTTTACGGGGTTATTTTCTAATATTTACAAATATACCCTCTTATGGGGTTCTTTTTTCTCATATTGATAAATATACCACTTCTACGGGGTTGTTTCTTGTTGAAAGATGTACCCCTCTTAAGGGGTTATTTTCTAAATTGACAAATATACCCTTACGGGTTGTTTTCTAATATTGACAAATATAAATTTCCACGGGTTGTGTGTTCTTATATTAAATAATATACCATTTTCTAGGGTTGTTTTGTCATGCTTGAATGATATATCCCTCTTACGGGGTTGTTTACTAATTTTTACAAATATACCCCTCTTACGGGTTGTTCTCTCATATGAACAAATATACCACTCTTATAGGGTTGTTTTCTCTTGTTGAAAGATATACCCTCCTATGGGGTTGTCTTCTAAAATTGACAAATATACCCTCTTATGGGGTTGTTTTCTCATATTGACAAATATACCCCTCTTACGTGGTTGTTTTCTCATATTAAATAATATACAACATTTCAAGTTGTGTTCTCATGTTGAAACACACATCCCTCTTACATGGTTGTTTTCTAGTATTTACAAATATATACCTCTTACGGGGTTGTTTCTTCTTATATTGACAAATATACCACTCTTACGGGGTTATTTTCTCATGTTGAAAGATATACCCCTCACAGTTGTTTCCTAATATTGATAAATATACCCCTCTTACAGGGTTGTTTTCAAATATTGACAAATATACCTCTCATGGGGTTGTTTTCTCATATTGAGAAATATACCACTTTGGGGTTGTTTTCTTATGTTGAAAGATATACCCTCACACGTGGTGTTTTCTAATATTGAAAATATACCCCTTTACAGGGTTATTTTCTTATATTGACAAATATACCCTTCTTATGGGATTGTTTTCTCGTATTAAAAGATATACCACTTTTATGGGGTTGTTTTTTCATATTGACAAATATACCATTTTTGGGTTGTTTTCTCATTTTAAAAGGTATACCCTCTTACGGGTTGTTCTAATATTGACAATTATAGCCTTCTTACGGGTTGTTTTCTCATATTAAAAAGTATACCAATTTTTAGGGTTGTTTTCTCATGTTGAAAGATATACCCCTCTTATGGGGTTGTTTTCTAATATTGTCAAATACTCCTATTACGGGTTGTTTTAATATTGACAAA